>NW_017731412.1:4044973-4052552 GCF_001890085.2 Hipposideros armiger | reverse complement strand
CTGAGACTATCTCCATCCACTTCTCCCATCCATTCAGTTCCTTAGAATCCACGTATAAGTGAGATCATATGATATTTGTCTTTCTCTGACTGACTGATTTCACTTAGCCTGCTCAGTTTATTGCATCGTCTTCATCAAACGCCCTTCCTGCCTTCCAAGATTGGGGGTCAACTTGCCTTTTCCTCTTTCCTCCTACTACTTACCGGCAAGCACGCAAAGCTGCCTCACACGAGAGGCTGAAGTGCTTAGTCATTTGGGGTTCGTATCCAGTGAACCCGGTTCTCAGAATCCAAGGTGCAAATCTGGGACTCACTCATGAGCTGGAGCAATGGCAGCGCACTTCCGAAGCCACCCTCGGTCCACAGGACATGGCAGTGCAGAGCCTGTGCTCGGACGCCCAGGGACCTGAGTTCAGTTTCTGCTTTTCTCCCTTGTAAGGCTCTGCTTCTCTCTCGTCATGTGAAAAGCAAGGAGAAGATGACCTTCCCCAGAGGGTTGTTGGGTGGGCTGTGAGGTCACGTACATTCAGGACCTTGCCAACTGCCTGCCACAAAGCAGTTGTTCCAAAGGTGGTCGCTATGGCCGCATTATTATTCCTATTATTGTCACCCGTCATTTTTTGTGCAACTGTTTATTATTCTTAATTTCCCTAAGGCAGTGAGCGTGGCCATACCCATCTGAGGGCAAAACACAGGCCCCTCCTCTGCTGGGAGGCTCCTCTGGGTCAGGGGTTGGGTAAAGCAAGGGTGCTTAGGCACCGGAAACCGATGCCAGGAAAAGGGTACTGACATGAATGGGGACCTGAGCTTGTCGCCAACACTCAGTCTAATTATACCTGACAGCCCTTTGCCTGGCTAGGGGTGCCTGGCCGCAGGAGGACAGATCGCTTTGCTGTCTTCCGAGCACACTGTGTTGTGTCATCTTCGGAGCCCTGAGGTATTCTCACCCCCGCCCCCATCTGCTGCATCCTGGCAGCTGGGTGAACTCTCTGTTGAGCAGGAGAGGTCGCAGGGGCGGGGGCGTGGCGTATGGGAACTGATGGTTGTGGGTGGACTTTGCAGTCAGGGAGAAGTCGCTGAGCTCCTGAGAACAACCCGTGGAGTGGAAATAGACTGATCAGGAATGTTCAGCTGTTTGTGGGTCACTTTGACCTCTTCCCAGGTCAGGTCACACATGTGCCTCTCCTGGCCGCACACGCCAGCAGAAATTAGATACCAGACACACTCCCACTCTTATATCTGGTTCTAGGCACAGCTCCATCCTACTCACTTGATCTCTCTCCACACATGTGCTCCATCCCTCAAAACCTTCTCCCTCCCCCGTCTCCCTCCCTCCCTCTCTCCCTCTCTCTCTGCTACATACGGAATACTCACTCACCCGATTAAATCTCTTCCATGGTTCACATTTGCCTCCAGTCTCTTGTTCAAGTTCATGGCCATAGTCTGCAAGTGTCTGTCGTGACCTGGCCCCAGCCTACCTTTCCGGCCTCACCTTTCACCACTTCCGCCTCAAATACCACACTCCAGCCAGATGAACTCTTTAATTTCGTGCCCACTCTGTCTTGCCCCCAGGCCATGGACCCTGCCCTTCTGCCACCTTCATGCCACTCACTTCCTTTCCTTTCCGCCCCAGGGGGCGTTTCTCTTTTCCAGGAAGCGTTGCTGGGTGCCCAGAGCTGGGACCTTCGCCGTGCTGTGAGCTCGCACAGCACCCAGGGCTTTCTCTGTCATTGTGACTTTGCCACCGTCTGTCATCTGTGTCTTCCACGACACTCAGAGCTCTGGGGGGGGGGGGGGGGGACGGGGACCTTGGGTGGCAGTAGATCTTGCTCATATGTTCTTGTGCAAGCCCTTTCGCTTTTACGCACCTGGCGTTTGCCCTTGTCAGATCTCTATCACTGTTGGTCACAAACCTGAGAACAAGTGGGCACGTGGCAGTCTCAGGTTTTGGGGTCCCCCAGCAGGTGGGGATCTTCCATTTGCTCCTCCAGATCCACTGTCCGTGCTGCTCCATTCTGCCCTCTGCACTGGGCTGAACCCCAGCACTGCAGGGACCAGCTCCCGTGCCCGCTGGCTTCGTGGTGGGCTCAGCCAATGGGAACATCCGCAGGGGCTCAGAGGCAGGGAGGGGCGTGAGGTCGGAGCAGTCATTCCCCCATCCTCTTGGTGTGGGGGTTACTGTGGGTTGCTGTGTCCCTTAAGGTCACAGCTCCTGACAAGCAGCCCCTCTCCAACAACCACCCTCTCCCCCAACCCTTCAGGCCTCAGGGTCGGTCTGTGGTACCTCGCAATCCTCGTGTTTCTTCCGCGCTCTGCCCACAGCTTTGTAATCCGTGCCTTCATGAAACCGTCCGGTTTGATCTGTTATCTCTTTGCAGCTGGGACGCTGACAACTGCTTCTTTGAGGAATGCCAAGCAAAGGGGCCTATCATCTCCGTGCCTCAGCTTATTCATCTGTAAAATGGGGCTCATCGTAGAATTGACCTCCTAAGGTGGATGGAAGACCCAAGAGGCGGTGAATACAAAGGACGTAGCCCGGGGCCTGGGACAGAGTGAGGGTTCAGGAAGGACCGGTAGCATCTCTAATCCTTATTATTTGTTGTCATTGCTGTTAAGAGCCCTCTGAGCTTAACACAGCTCTGATCCCTGGACAGGATACCTGAGCCTATGGACTTTGAGGGTAGAATTTGTGGGTGGCCATTTTGGCTGATCTGGGAGTAAGTTTACCCACATTTGGGTCCATCTCCCAACAATCCCTGCTCTCGTCTCCTTAGCTGACAAACAGGGCAAACTATGCCTTGCCTCACCCTTTTTATCCATAAAATGGAACCAAGCACCCAAGAAGGCCTGTTTTTCAGTGAGAGGCTCTGAAAAAATTCGCTAGCAATGTGGGGTCAGGAACAGGTAGGGTTAGGGAATGGGTCAGCCCCTAGCAAACCTAAAATGCTAAATAATAACTAACTTTTATCCATTTGCTTAAATAGTTCCTCTTATTGACTTGGCTTAACAAGGCCACAGAGCCCCACATAAATCAAGGCATGTGTTCCCAATTCCATCACTTGAGAAATTTCTTCAGGGTTCAAAAAGGGAACGTCTTTGAGTCTTAATCCTGAGACCGTCCCGACCACTGTTGATTTTCAGAGGTCTTGGAGTTGCTTTGTCTTTCTTTATTTTGCATTAAAATTCCCATCACCCTTTGGTTTATGTCTTCTTATGTAGGTTGTTAGATATTAGTCTATAGGTACTTTCTGAGTTGTGTGGAAAGAAAGAAGAAGAAAGAAAGAACGCTCTGGCATACTTTGATCTCGGACATTGCAAAGCACCTACAAGAAGTGATGGGTTGGCGTGGATGGGTTCAAAGACCTCCCAGGCCAAGATGGCTCAAAGAAGAGATTAAATGAACCTCAGAATTTGAGCAACAGTTATTGAATACTTGCTGTGCGCCAGGAACAGCGCCAACAGTTCCCTATGGATCATTTCATTTAATTCTCTCTACCAGCCTGTGAAATGGGTACGATGACTCCCATGAGCCCAGACCCAGGCTATGGATCATAACTGGTTTCAGTTCTGTTTCCTAACTACCTAGCTTTCTTTGCGGATAGGGTATGTGACCCAGTTCTGTCCAAAAGGTCTGTTGCAAGAGATTCTGGGGAGGCGGGGGGAATTATTCTCTTGGAAAAAGGGGAGAGATGTAGCACTTTCCTCTAACACTTTTTCCCCCCCTGTCTTGAATTGGGATGTGATGGCTGGAGCTGCAGCAGCTGTTTTGTCAAAACGTTGGTCAAAATGTAGTGGAGCTGCTGCACCAGGACACGTAACTGGCCACCTGCAGAGTTCTTGTTATGTAACAAAAATGAATCCCTACTAATTTAAGGCCCTGTGGTGAGACATTCTATTAATATTACTGGCAGATAAATGTGTTACTAGTGGATACAAGGATGTTTCCAAAATTTTGCTTCAGATGCAAAATGAAATCCCAACTGTTTATGGGCTTACACTGACTCAGTCCCCTTTCCCTCATAGACTTAAGACCTTTAATGGTGTGCCGGAGATAAACACTGTTGCACCCATTTAAAAGATGATAATATAGGGGACTAAGGAGCAGAGATTTACCATTTACTCTTTCAAAGCAGATCCAAGAGCCTTGAAGTACATGCCATGGCTTCCATTCAAAGACCACATGCTGTCTCCTGTTGGCTTAACACACCATCCATATCCCTTGGAAGGATGAAAGGGCTGTATCAGTGCTGCCAGAACCCCAGACAGTGGTTCCAGGGAGTCTAGAGGGTTGAAACCCAGCACTTAAGGCTTCCATGCTGTTCCTCTGGCTTGGAAATTTACGCCACAGTTTTGAAATCCTGGAATGTACCGAACGGTGATTTGTGACTAGAAGGGGTGCTTATGCAGTAGAATTGCTCGTGTCTTCGGGAAGATGACAGATCCTGCTGTGAGCCTCCCAACTGCTAATATTCCCAGCATCGTCTGCATGTACACACCCCTCAGTGCTCAAGCAGGGACATTACACTGATATACAATGTCCTTGAGAGCGAGGGGGTAGGAAGGAAGACGTACCAGGAAATGTCAAGATATTTTCTTCCCCAAAGGAAACCACCAAGTCATCAATTCCAAATGTTGAATACCGGGGAGCTTTCTCCAACAAAGAGGCTAACTTATGTTCAGCCTTTCAAGCCTGACTCCTTTATGCATTTTCAGCATCTTTTTGCTTAGCCCAAACCCATTTTAAGTCAACTTCGTTAGCTACAAATATCTTGGTCCAAAACAGAAAACCATCATCATAAGACATTTTATTTTCAGATTTGATTTCTCTTTGTTGTTTATTCTCCCCTGCCCCCACCCCCCGTCCCCCTCCAAGGCTTTAGTTGCTTTTATTTCAATGAAGATTATTATTATATTGCTTTATCCCCAGGCTCCTTTAGCCATTCTGTTTCTCTTTTGTACTATTTCCAGAAGTTTCCTGTTGTTTATAGTCATTAAAAAAAAAAACTAATTCTTATGTGGTCGTTACCATATGCTAGGCACTGTTGTAATTGCTTTATGTATATTAACTCACTTAATCCTCACAACATCCTATGGGGTGAGTACACATTTTACAGAACCGACGCACAGAGAGGTTAACTAACTTACCCAAGGACACACAGCAAGTATGTAGCCAGGCCGAGAATCAAACTGGGCAGCTTTGTCCTTTTCAGCACCGCCTCTCACCTGGCATGCCCTCTCTCCCCTCACCCTCACCTCTTTGCCTGGCTCATCCCTGTTCATCGCCCTCTCTCTGGGGACCCTTACATGGTACTCCACAGTCTGATTTATATGTCTCCAGCTCTGTGGGCGTCACCATATCCTGTAACAGCTGCTGTCCTTATCTATCTCCCCACCAGACTGTGAGCTCTTTATACAATATATATGCACAGTAAAACAACTCTTAGAAGCACCAAAAAGTATAAAGAATAAAACAAAAAGCACCCCACGTTCTCAGTAACATCTAGGCATCTCTCCTGATTTTAAATTGACATATATACCGATATATATAATTGATAATATAAAATTTACCTTTTTTTTTTTTTAGCTGAGCCAATCCTGCCACCTGTTGGCATCTCAGTGGCTGCTCAGCTCGGGCCGGGACTCAAACCGCTGTTGCTCAGAGCTCAAACTCTTGAGTGAGCTCTTAACCAACTGAGCCACTCAGCCGGCCCAAAATTTACCATTTTTAAGTGACATTAAGTCCATTGACAATATTGTACAACCATCACCACTATCCATTTCCAGAACTTTTTCATCATCCCAAACAGAAACTCTGCACCCATTAAACACTGACTCCCCCTCCCTCTGGCCGCCTCTATTTTACTTTCTGTCTCCATGATCTTGCTGTTCAAGGTCCCTCATCTAATGGGGATCATTTTTGTGTCTGGTTTTTTTCACTTCACATAATGTCTTCAAGGTTCATCGATGTTGTAGCATGTATTGTGTCAGAATTCCATTTCTTTTTAAGGCTGGCTAATATTCTATTGCCTGTACATACCATATGTTGTTTATTCATTCATCTGTTGATGGATGCTTTCCACCTTTTGGCTATTGTGAATAATGCTGCTAAGAACATTGGTGTACAAATATCTGTTTGGGTCCCTACTTTCAGTTCTATTGAGTATACAAGGCCTGACAATTAAGTTTGCAAACTCATTCTAGAAAAAGTGCTACATACCTCACTGCTGAATATCACTATGGTCACCTTCGAAGTACTCCCCTTGGGAAGCTATGCACCGATGCTAGCGCCTAGTCCACCCTTCAAAGCAATTTTGGAACTCTTTTTCTGGAATGGCCATCAGAGCTGCCGTCATATTATCCTTGATGTCCTGAATGTCATCAAAATGTCTTCCTTTCAATATTTCCTTAATCTTCAGGTAAAGAAAGAAGTCACTGGGGGCCAGATCAGGTGAGAAGGGAGGGTGTTCCAATACAGTTATTTGTTTACTGGCTAAAAGCTCCCTCACAGACAGTGCCATGCAGGCTGGTGCATTGTGATACAAGAGCCATGAATTGTTGGCGAAAAGTTCAGGGTGTCTAACTTTTTCACTCAGCCTTTTCCGCACTTCCAAATCGTAAACTTGGTTAACTGTTTGTCCAATTGGTACAAATTCATAATGAATAATCCCTCTGGTATCAAAAAAGGTTAGCGACATCGCTGCAACAAGTTCACGAACTTAATTGTCAGACCTCTTGTTGGGTCACATGGCAAGCCTATGTTTAACTTTTTGAGGAACTGCCCAGCTATTTCCCACAGTGGTTGCACCATTTTATGTTCCTACGTGCAGTGCATGAGGCCTCCAATTTCTCTACATCTTCACCACCCCATGTTATTTTGTTTTGTTTTGTTTTTGATAATAGCCATCCAAGTAGGTGTGAGGTGTCATCTCATTGTGGTTTTGATTTGCGTTTCCCTAATGATTAGCAACGGTTGAGCATCTTTTCATGTGCTTATTGGCCAATTGTATGTCTTCATGGGGGAAATGTCCATGCAGCCTTTACTCACCCTATTTTTAAAAATACCTTTAAAAGTATAACGTAAGCACAGTAGAATTTACCCATTTTAGTTCAATGACAAAGGCATCTCGTCTGGTAGCTACCCTGCATGAGTTTCCTGGGACTGCTGGAACAAATCACCCCAGATTTGGAGGCTTAAACAACAGAACTTGATTCTCTCGCAGCTCTGGAGGCCAGGAGTCTGGAATCAAAGTGTCAGCAGGGCCACGCTCCCTCTGGAGGCTCGAAGGGAGGACCTTTCTGCCTCTGCCAGCTTCACGTGTTCCTTGGCTTGTGGCGGCACCACTGTGACCTCTGCTTCTGTGGTCACATGGCTTCCTCCCTGTATGTGTATCAACCCCCGCCCCTTTCTTTTCCTTTTGAGGACACCTTCATTGGATTTAGGACCCACCCTAATCCTGGATGACCTCATCTTGACCCTTGCCTTAATTATGTCTGCAAAGGCCCTATTTCCAAATAAGTTCATGGTCCCAGGTGCTGTGAGATGTGATCTGGACAAATCTTTTTTGTTGTTGTGGGGACGG
>NW_017731412.1:4017256-4044868 GCF_001890085.2 Hipposideros armiger | reverse complement strand
AGGGACACAATTCAACCCACTACATAGCTCCACAATCAAGATATAGAACACGTCTATCATCCCTTTCTCAAATTCTATTCTTTGTTCCTTTCAATTAAAAATAAAATCAAAATGGAGCCATAGTACCCTGTTTTATAACCTGCCTCTCATCCGTGTAATAATGATGGATGATACACACGTTTTGCATGTCAGGAAATTCAGACCAAAGTGCTTCACCATTATTTAAAATAAATGCATATTATAGATATGAGTTTTTTTGAAAGACTAGCACATGTTGTACTGGACTTGAACCCGAGTGCAGAGTGGGTGCCTGGCCCGTGTTTGTTGAGTGACTAAATGAAGGCAGGACCTTTGTGGGAGCTGAGAGGAGGCTGCCTGGGGCTGCGGCCAGGCTGGGCTCCTTGTGTTTCCGAGCCCCCTGCCCTTTTTAGCTGTGACTTGCGTTGTCCAGTCCCACATCGGACCACGATGACTGACTCCCCTTGCCTTGGGGAGAGCCGAGGTGTGTTTCTCCCCACGTCAGCCTCTCCCCACCGCTCCAGGGTTTTCATTCCACAGAGGGCTAAGCCAACTCTCTCCAGGTTTTCTAAGCTGATAGAACAGGGCTGTCAAATGCTTTTTATGGGAGAAGAAACAGGAAGATGGTTTGTTTTGCAGACAGCGGGTTATTGGGTAATTACATTTTTATAGAGCTGTTGTGGGACAAATCACGGCCCTGCTGTCTCCTTTGATGCTAAAAGGCAGATGGCCCCATAAAGATCAGAACAAGGGAAGGTGAAAGGGGTCAGGGACAGAGCTGCCCCTTGGGGGTCAGCTTCTGCCTGGAAGCTCCCCACCCCCGTGTGCCCCTTCGGGAAATGCCCTCCCCTTGCCACGTGTTGATTGGAGTCACATTCATGCCACCCTCTCCTGCCTCTTTCTCTGACTGCATAGACAGAACAGGAGGGACAGAAAACGCGTATGAACTGATAGGGCCACCCCCGAGGGAGCCGTCACTAGTCACTGCCCCTCTTTGACCGAATTTGATCCCTCATTCAATCACCCATTTATGAGTTCACGCACTCATTTATTCACTCATTCATTATTCCACTCATGCATTCACTTATTCACGTATTCATTCATTTGTTCACTTATGCACTCACTGCTCTCTCATTCACTCACTCACTATTTATTCACTCACGCACACAGTCATCCCCTCGTTCATACATATATTCGTGTGCTTGGACACTTGGCCTAGGAGCCTGAGGCACGCTCACACGTTTTTTTTTCCTGAGGGTTCCTGTATTCCTTCATCGAACACATATTAATTGAGGGCCTACTCCGCGTCGTGCGTTATGGCTCGCACAGTGAGCCTGACAGAAACAGTGGAGAGCAGTGGTGATAGACACTCGCGCCTCTGTAACATGTGAGGTGCCGGCTGGGATGAGCTCTGGCCGTGTGCAATTTGGGGAGGGCTGTGTGCAGTCAGGAGCACCCGTCGCAAGGCACCCGAGCTTGTCAGAGCCACCAGAGAGGCCTTCCCTGCTGGACTGAGATCTAGATGAGAAGGAACTGCCCCGGCCACGGTGCGGTGATGGGGCTGCTGCTGGTGGTGGTGGGTATGGTGGGAGAGAACATCCCAGGCAAAGCGAGAAAACCTGGCACGGGCTCCACCCAGGGAGCCAGCGTGAAGCTTTCAAGAAAGGGGAGCAGGGGTGCCCAAGCCAGCCTGGCTCTGGGAGAAGCCCCATCCTGATGCGCTGCCCAGAGCTGTGGCCAGGAAATCCCTGTTCAGACCGTGTCCTGGCTCCACTTGAAAGACGGCCTGCGTTTTGCAGGAACAAAACGTGCCTCTGGGCTGTCATCTTAGCCCCAGCCATGAATTCAGAGAAAGCTGTGCAGGCACAATTCCGGGGGAAGCTAGGTGGACCGGCCCGCAGGGTGGTAGCCGGGAGAGGGCCTTTCCTTCTGCCCTGGCAGGAAGGTTCTAGAAAAGCCGTTCGTTGCTATCCCTTGTCTCAAGAGGTTTGGAGTCAGGCTGGGGGCCTGGGTTTTTTACTGGTCCCATCTGGAGACAAGTGTTTCAAATCAAGTGTTTTATCCTCTCTCTTAAAGATGGCTGCCCTCTTAGGGAGACTGCCTCCCCCAGCCCTCCCCCATGCTGGTTTCCTGCTGAGAGCGAAGTACCTTAATAAATGACTATTTATTTGGCTGGGCAGCCCTTCTGTGTGTGCTTGTTTCCTGCTGCGACCTCCAGCCAGAGTCCCGAGGTGTCTTTCTTAAAGGGGTAGAGGAGACGCAGGCCCGCTCCAGTCTTCCTTGTTTATTGGCTGTGAGCTGTCAATGCTCCACAAGGCAGCCTTCCTCTGGGGAACCCTCCCCACCCCCCAGGTCTTGCCCTCATTCTGTGAGATACAGCCCCTCCCAAAGTCCCCAAAGCCGCTGGCCGGGACTGAGAGGGAGCCCCCCACCCGGGCTGTCTGTACCCTTAGTCTTGGGGGCTGGAGACCAAGGCAGCAGTGTCCCAGGAAAGGACAAGGGGGCCAAGGAAGCCTTCAGATGATGCTTCAGCCCAAAGCATTTCAGCTGGTGGGGCCAAGAAATCGGCGCATGGAGTTTCTTGGTGGTAGCAGAGGCCGTTTCCCATCACTGAGGTGGAGCCCGGTCAAAGGGACCACGGAGGGGTCCCCGCTGGGACCGTGCCCTGTTCCCCACCTCCGTGCCTTGGCTCGGGCTGTGCCCTCTGCCTGGACTGCCCTTCCCTCTTGCCTCTTGGGAGAGCTATCATTGATGGGGACGGGGCGAGGGATGGGAGGGATGCAGCAACCAGCAAAACAGAGCGTGAACCTGCCCCATCAGCTTATGTTGAAGGATGAGAGAGAAATACACCGATGCATAGATATGTGGTGGTGACAAGGGCTAGTGAGGAATAAGAGCAGGATCAGGAGGTAGGTGGTCGGGGAAGGCTGGTTTGATAAGTGTCCCTTGTGCAAGGTCTGAGGAGGCCGGGGAAGCCAGGAGGCTCTCTGGGTAAAGCGTTCCTGGCAGAGGGTACAAAAACGTGCACAGGCCAGGAGGCGGGGCCGAGCTTGGTGTGGCGGGGGTACCACCAGGAAGGTGGTTGGTGGATGACGACTGAGCCAGAGCATCAGAAGAGAGAGGGAGGTTGCTGGACGACTCAGCCATGGGGACCTCGTGGGATCCTCCCAGGAAGGAATTTTGCTTTTATTCCAAGTGAGAGGTGAGCCCATGGGAGGAGGGTTTGAACAGAAGAGGGACGTGGCCTGATGTCTGTTTTGCAAAGGATCACCGGCCGCAGTAATGAACGCGTATTAACTCACCTCCCCAATTCTAGGAAGCAGTACTCAGATTGTTCCAGATTATAAATGCCAGAACTGACACACAGAGAGCTTAAGTAACTTGTTCAGCGTCCCACAGCGAGTGAGGGGCAGAGCCAGGATTCGATCCCAGGCATCTGGTGGCAGAGCCTGTGGTCAGGCACCACCCCTTCCAGGAAACTTCCTCTGTGTTCTCCAAAGCTGGGTGAGGAGCCCCTATGCACTTCAATTTTCTGAGCCTCAATTTTACCAAAAACGGGTATGACAGAAACCATCCTTGTCCTATTTCATGCACAGAGCTATTGGCAAAACCAACTGAGATACGCTGCAAAATAAATTCTCCGGCTAATGGATACTGTTATAAAAAAACTAGCTCTTCTTTATCGAGCACTTGTGGGGAGCAGATTCCTGCTCCAAGGGCCCCATTCAGTCACCAGACAAGCCCATGGCCTGGGCGCCGTTATGAACCCACACAGCCGGAGCAGAGAAAGTGGTCGAGAAACTTGGAATGAATGCAGATGATTTCATCGGATTCTTTTCTTTTTGCCCCACTGAGTCTTTAGAAATGCTCTGTTCTCCGTTTCCTCATCGCTGATGGATACAATTATAATATTTTCTACCTAATCTTCTACCTAAAGAGGTTGTGAGGCTGCCCTGAAGTCACTCACGTCCCCTCCTAGGACGCAATCAGTCACCTGTTTCTTTTGCTTCCTTCTAGAGTTATTCTCGGGTAATAATTCATGAAAACAATGTACATGGCTCTAAGTACTTGTAAGGCAAATGGTAATCATACAATTACCTCTGATTCATTTCACAGTATGCCTGGGAGATGACTGCATTAGACGATTTTGTCCTTTTTGACAGTTACCTAGTAGTCTCTCCTAGTTTCATATCCATATAGATGGAATATCTTTAGTCGGAAAAACCAATAACGATGTTCTAGAAAAATGGCACCAATGGCATTCAAGTTAAGAGAGGACAGTGTTGACATTTTGTGACTTCCCTGCGGTGGGCTGAAGAAAGAAGGGGTTTAGAAAGGGTATTTTACATTGCTTTTCTTTCAGAAGGGATTAAATATCTCTTCTCTGCTTTAAGTGGTCATTGAAAATATCACAATCCAAATGCCCATTCATAGGAAATAAGGTATATGGAGGAGTATTGCTTTCATTGAATATGATACAGCCATTCAAAAGATCAAGCTTGATAGACATGTGTTGATGGGCAGAAACATCCATAATTCCTTGATAATTCAAAGAAGCAAGTTGAAAGATAATGTTTTGATACGGTTCTGTTTTTAAAAAAATTGTTGTCATGTAAAATGTGATGTGTAATTTATTGTATATGTTCTCTATATAATGATATATGGAGGCGACCATTTTATGTTTACATATACAAGAACATATATGATTATATATTCCTCTTCATGGAAAAAAATTGGGGCAGGCACGTATCCGATACCGTTAAAGGTGTTGTCTCTACGTGGTAGGATAATGAGTATTTTCTGATTTAGGTATATCTATATGGATTGAATATTTTTATTTACATTCTTTATTTATATTTTTGTGGATTGGAAACCAATAAAGATGAAGAACCAAAAAAAATTATATATTAAAGTATATGTGATGGTAGTAAGTTCTTTTACTTGGGTAACTGTGCTCAATTCTGTAACGTACCTCCTCTACCATTCCCACCTGTGACAGTGGGTCAGCCCACACTGCCTTTTAAAGTATGGTGCTTTCATTCCACAGCACCTACATTTTATCACCAACGTCTCTTCCGCCTCATTTTAAAAGCACTTCGAAAACCATTTTCCCCTTTTTGCTTGTTACCCCCGCCCACCGCCCCCACTCTACATCCTTTGGTCTAAAGTTGCTTTTTTTTTTTTTTTAAAGCCCAGTTGCTGTGAAATATGATGTTCATCTGTGACATGGATGAATGTTTATGGCACTGTTGACCAGTGTGTAACTTGACGACAGGATTCTGGGGGATTCTGTGTGGTGAGCAAACTTCTGCCTCTGACATTTGAAAAACGCGGAGATGTAGCAATTTTAGAAAATTGAAAACATGAGTGGCAACAAACGGCAGAAACGAAAATAACTCCGTGTCTTGGGCTGAAAGTGGTTTATGCTTCCTCAGCTCCTCCTGCCTGGAACAATTTCTTCTTCACATGTCACTTGGCAAATTGTTCTTCTTCTGACTTGATTTTGAGAGTAGGGTTTTCCCAGTGGCTGAAATGGTAAGGAAAATAAGATACAATTGTATTTTTCTTTCTTTCTTTCTTTTTTATTCTGGTAAAATACACACAACTTAAAATGTAACATTTTAACGACTTTAAGTATTCAGCTCAGCTGCATCTAGATCTAGACCGTTCATGAATGTTTCGCCATCATCGCCATCCATCTTCAGAGCTTTTTCCATCATCTCAGACTGAAACTCCATTCTCTTTTAAACCCTAACTCCCCATTCTGCTCTCCCCTCGCTTTGGGCTACCACCACTGCTTTCTGTCCCCTTGAATTTGACTATTCTGGGTCCTATAAGTAGAATCATGCAATATTTGTCCTTTAGTGACTAGCTTATTTCTCTTAGCATCATGTCTTCAAGGTCCATCCATGTGGTAGCTAGCAGGTGTCAGAATTTCCTTCCTTTTTAAGGCTGAGTAATATTCCATTTTGTTTACCTAGTCATCATTTGTTGCACATTTGTGTTGTTTTCACCTTGTGGCTGTTAGGAATAAGGCTGCTAGAAACATGGATGTACAGATATCTGTTCAAGTCCCTGCTTTCATTTCTTTTGGGTGTATATCTAGAGGTGGGGTTGCTGGATCATACTGTAATTCTCTGTGTAATTTCTTGAGGAACTGCCATATTGTTTTTCACAATGGCTGCACCATTTTACATTTTCACCAGCAGTAATGCATGAGGGTTCCAATTTCTCCACATCCCTGCCAGCACTTGTTACTTTGTTGGTTTTTTGTTTGTTTGTTTTTGTTGGTTTGTTTTTATAGTAGCCATCCTAATGGGTGTGAAGTGATATCTCATTGTGGTTTTGGTTTGTATTATTTGTGTTTGAATGCAGTCTGGGCGGTTCTTCCTGTGGGTGTGGTTTTAGGCATCTTATGGAGAACTTGGAAGACACTGGTGCTTAGAAAATTGAGTTCAGATAACATGTGCTTTTAGGACCCCTGATCAAAGCATGCTGGGTTTGCAAATTTCTTGCCTTGTTTAGGAAATTCTTTTTTTTTTTCTACTCTAAACCATACAAAATTATTTTTGAAAATCTCTTTCTTGATTATCATTTTTTCTTTTTGCCTAAATGTTGGAACAGAAAGGAGTGTTTTTTTTGAGTGAACAAAGACTAAAAGAAATGTATATTTCTGATTCTTGATGTTGTTCTTCCTTTGAAAATTTCTCCCTGTCCAATTTTTGACCCCCTGTGAGTGGTACAGGGAGGGCTGGTTAGAAGCAACGGTACATTTTCAGTTCATTTAGTGTGTGCATAAGTGTGCCTCATCCTGTGAAATAAACTAACGCTTTAAAACTTTCACATTTGCAGCATCACCTGTGAGAGTCTTGCCAAGACCAAATCAACCCTGAATCAGTTAAGTCTCTAAATGCAACCGGAATTTGCAGAAAATACAGAGACCGAGGAACAGGCTAAAATGGCACCTTGGAGATGCACGAGCAAATTCCAGACTGTGGATATTTTCTAGAACAAAGGACCTGTGGCAGGCAGAGCAATGGACCCCCCCCCCCCAAATGTGTCCACATTTTATTCCCTGGAACCTGTGAATACATGAAGTAACATGGAGAATAAGGGAGCCAATGGAAGTGAGTTTGCTCATCAGCGGACCTTGAGATGGGGAGATTCTGGTGGATTATCAGGGTGGGTCCAGTATAATGGCAAGGCTCATTCTAAAAGAAAGGGGGAGGTAGGAGCATCAGTAGTATTGAGCTGTTGAAAAAGTCATGACGTATTTTTTCTATGTTTTTTTTTGCAAAATCGCGTCATGACTTTTCTGACAACCCAATAGAATGATGTTATGGCAGAAATGGGATAAAAAGAAGACCTGTTTACTTCGACACAGGAAATGCATGTTGACAATGGAGATTGTAGTTGATGCTATCGGTGCCTCCCCATGTGGTCTGCCCCGAGTATCAGCTGCAGGCAGCTCGGTACACACCAGTGGCTTCTAGTGTTGTGTCTGTGCCTGAGGGTCCCCTCCGGCTGCTGAAGTGTGCTGGCTCTGCCTGGGGGGCAATGTCCCAGGGGCGACCTTGGACCAAGGCAGGGTGGGGTTGCTGAACAGGCACTTCCCTTTCCTGTCCCGTTGGTGGGGCAGTTCTTCAGAGCATGCTGTGCAGACACTGAGCCCCAAATGGCTGCCGTTTATTATAATAATACGCACTTTGTCCGCTCTTGTTCCTCTTCTGGGTCACTTCAGCACCCCCTTACCGTGCTTCGTGAGATCATGTCCAAAATCAACCGTTTGCACCCAAATCCTTGTCTCTGGGTCTGCTTTCAGGAGAACTCGAACTGAGACATAGGGAAACCTATGGATTAAGAGAGATTTTAAGAGACATGTCAGCCTGTCACCACCTGCCTGGAATTACTGGACTTTATTTGGATCCTGATTCAAATAAGTTTTTTTAAAAAATGGAAAAAAAACCATTAGTGACATATATGGGATAACTAGATATCTGAACACTGGGCTGGACATTGGATAGTGATAATGAGAAATTATTATTAAATTGTTCAGTTTGGGGGTGTGATAATGGTGGTGTGGTTATGTAAGACAAGTTGTTCTTATCTCTTAGCTGTGTCTTCTGAAATATTTATGAATGAATGGAAAATGGACGTGTTGTTGGGGATTTGCTTCAAAATAGTGCAGGAGGTGAGGGAGGGAGAAGAGATAGATAAGACAAGAATGATTGTTGAACCTAGGAGATGGGTAAAGCAGTTCATGATACTGTGTTTCCTACTTTGATAGACATTGGAAATTTCCAGAATTAAAAAATCCCCATTGAATTGGGTTATGAGTGTACCGTTGAGCCAGTGGAGTTCAAAGCATGGACTTTGGGGTGCGATCCCCCTGGGTTCAAGTCTGATGCTGACTGATCTCAGGTGGTCACTGTAGTCTGCGGCTGGGACAAGCTGGGGGACTGGGGGTGGCATTGGGGGTGGGAGAGAGTTATTGGGAGGGAGGTAATTCCAGGGAAAGGAAGCTTCCCGAGTGGAGATACAGAAGTGATAAGGGGTGGGAAGAACCAGACTTCAGGCAGGGAGCCTGGTTTGGAAGTGTCAGGGTTTAAACAGAACAAACAGCAGGTAGGTTTATGTATATAATTCATATATAACTTATATATAAAGACACGACTGTAACTTATAATTATCATATATAAATTATACAAATATATAATTTAGAAATATAGATAATTTATATGTAACTTATATTTATATATATAAAGATATAAATTATAATTATATATACATTATATATACAAATATATATAACTTATAAATCTGTATGATTTATATATAACTCATGCTTATATAGAAACATAAGTTATAATTATCATATATAAATTATATATAAATTATACTTATGAATAATAAAGTCACTAAGTCTGTGGTCATTTTTACAGCAGAAATAGGAAACGAAGAAATGACCTGTTTCCTTCAACAAAGAAAATGTACGTTAAAAGTAGAGATTGTATCAATTATAATTTATAAGTATGTGCATAATTGCTATATATAATTCACAGTTATATAATGTATGCATATATGTAATAGATAATTTATAATTATGTTTATGTGTATATATACTCGTGTGTGTGTATATATTATATAGTATATATTGTAGAGAGAGAGAGGGAGAGAGAGAGAGAGAGAGAGAAAGAGAGAGAGAGAGAGAGAGAGAGAGTGGGGTTTTCAGGAATAGGCTCATGCGATTGTAGTGCTGGTCCTAATTCTGAAATCTTCAGGGTGGCCGGCAGGCTGGCTGAGACCCAGGGAAGAGCTGCTGTCGCAGCCTGAGTCTGAGCAGCCCAGAACGTTTCCTCTTCCTGTCTCATCTTTCTTTCTTAAGGCCTTCAACTGATTGAGCGAGGCCCACCCCGTTGTGCAGAGGAATCTGCTTTACTCAGAGCATACTGATTGAGACGTTAATACCTTCACAGTGACATCTGGACTGATATTTGACCAAATATCTGGGTAACCATGGCCTAGCCAAGGTGACACATGAAATTAACCATCACGGAGGCCATCGCAGTACTCCAGACAAGACGTGGGCCCACTCAATCCAGTATGACTTCATCTTAACTTGATGACATCTGCAAAGACCCTATGCCCAGGATAAGGTCACATTCACAGGGACCAGGGGTTAGGATTTGCACGTATCTTGGGAGGGGACAAAATTCAGCCCACAACAGCTATTCACCATAAACATTTGATGAATCAGTGACTGCATGGAGAAATAAGGGAATAAATGGGTTGTCTGGGAGTCCCTGTTTCTCTAGGAAAATGTGAAATCTACGTTGGTACCGGAAACGTTCCATGGAGAGTGGAGAAGAAAAAGGAATGTATGGGGGAGTTTAGATGAATCTCTCTCTCTCTCTCTCTCTCTCTCTCTCTCTCTCTCTCTCTCTCTCCCCCCCCCTTCCGCCCTCCCTCCCTGCACAGTGTGACTCTGGGAGGAGTGGTGGCCCTGTGTGGGACCCTGGCAGCTACTGCGCCCCTGCCTGTCCCCCAGGGCCACGCTGCGGTGGGGCCCAGGCTCTGTTTTATGAGTTGAGATCTACTGTGGTTAATTCCCTTAATCTAGACTTGCTTGCTCATAAAGCCCAGACCTCAGGTATTGGCTTTCCCTGATCAAAGGACAGTGTGTGGGGGGCACTGCCCAGGGGGCCTTGGCGGGGCTCGTAAACACCGCAGGCCCAGGACGCAGCACGCACCCTCCCCAGGATGGGCCCATCAATGGCTGGACAATCCCATGTGAAATATTACTGCTGCTTAAGCGCTGCTTCTGGGATTTACGGCTGGGTATTAATCTGCCCTGCTTTAATGCACTGACCTTTGCCCTCCAGCAATTCAGGGAAGGGCGCTGGTGGGGCCAGAAGCTAATTCCTTGGATTAAAGCAGAAGGAGCCCCCAGCATGGGGAAGTGTCAGGGACAGTTTAAGTGCCAGCGAAATGTTTCTGGCTCTCCCCATCGCAGTGGCAGGGAGTGGTGGGGGCTTTCGAGCAGGCTACACACAAAATGAGAGGGAAGGAACTACTGCTAAATGCAATCCACTCCTTTGTTTAGGTCAGGCCACATTCACTCCAGCAGTCGCTCTTCCTCGCCTCCAGGACTTGGCACAGCTGTGTCTTCCCCCTGAGTGCTCTTCCGTCCATGCATCCTCAGGTCTTGCCTTGAATGTCACCTCCTCCAGGGAGCCTTCCTAACCTCCAAGCCTTGTCAGTGCCCCTCATCATGACCTAAAGGTAGTCTTGCAATTGTCGTGATTTTTCTAGCCTGGTTTCGTCCACCAAACAGTACGTTGCTTGAGGGCAGGACCCGAATTGTTGCCCAAATCGACTATGTACGGAGCCAAGCTAGTAGTAGATGCTCAATAAATATTTATTACATGAATGAATCGAAAGAGGCCCAGCAACAGCCAAGAGTGCAGTTGAGAGTTTATAGGGATGATGTAGTTGCACTTGACATGTTAGGTCTTTTGATCGTGCACTCTCTCTCTCTCTCTCTCTCTCTCTCTCTCTCTGTGCCTCAGTTTCCTCTTTAGTATGATGGGAATAAGAAGAGTATGAATTACATAGCACTATTGTTTGTTCACTCAACAAATGTTTATTGAGCACCTACAATATGCGGGCTCGGATCTAGGCACTGGGGACATAGCAATGAACAAAACAGACATCCTGGTGGTGGGGGACAGATAATAGAGGAGCTGGTGTTAAGTGCTAAGGAATAAAAAAATATCAGAAGAGGAGTATGAAGTATTAAGATAAGAGTGGGTTGGAATTTCAGATAAGGTGGCCAGTGCAGGCCTCACTGACAAGGTGGCTCTTGAGTAGAGACTAGGACATGAGGGAGAGAGAGACAGGTGGCTATCTGGGGGAGAGAGCACCCCCGGCAGAGGGAGCAGCCAGTGCAAAGGCCCTGGGGCCAGAGACTGCCTCGTGTGTTTGAGGAACAGCAAGGAGGTGGGTGGGATGGAAGGGAGTGAGTAAGCGGGGGATGAAGACAGAGAGGTAAGCGAGACCAAAATGAGTTACTATATATGAATTCTTGGCACAATAATGCACTTACACCATGGTCCATTCCCACCAGGCAGTCCTGTGCTTTTGTTAAAAGCCATGAGATGGATTTGGATGGACTGATAGAAATAGGTCTTCGATGGGTAGATCACCAAGGGATGTTTTTCAATGGAAAAACACATTTTAGAAATATATATATATATATATATATATATATATATATATATATATATATATATAAAATACCCTACTTTATGGTAATTGAAAAATTAAATGAAATGAGAGTGTATGTCTACATAGGCTGTATAAATGCACAAGAGAAGGTCTGGAAGAATACATACTAAAATCCTACTGGTGTCCACACCTGCAGAGAAGGTGGGCTTGGGGGAGGAGAAGGGGAACCCGAACTATTTCACTCCTCATGCATCTATGTATTGCTCAAGGTTTTCACAACCACTATGTATTTGGGTGTTGCTTGAGTGATGCATTTATTTTTTAAAGTTTCAGTCATCCTTTATGGGAGTGACAAGGCAGGAGAGTGAGAGAGGCTCGTGTTTTCTTTTTATCCTTACCTTCTCAGGAGAGTACAAAGACCCAGTGGACCACCTACCCATCCTGGCATTCTACGAGAGTGTGCCTTCCATGGGGAGCTTGGCACAGTCATGGCATAAAGAACCAGGGCCCTTGGAACGCTTCGGAAGTACTGATAAGCTCTGGTGTCTGCTATGAAGTCAGACAATTTGGTTCGTGAACTCATCCTAGAAAAAGTGCTACATGCCTCATTGCTGAATATCACTATGGTCACCTTCGAAGTACTCCCCTTGGGAAGCTATGCACCAATGCCAGTGCCTAGTCCACCCTTCAAAGCAATTTTGGAACTCTTTTTCTGGAATGGCCATCAGAGCTGTCGTCGTATCACCCTTGATATCCTGAATATCATCAAAATGTCTTCCTTTCAATATTTCCTTTATCTTTGGGTAAAGACAGAAGTCACTGGGGGCAGATCAGGTGGGAAAGGAGGGTATTCCAATACAGTTATTTGTTTACTGGCTAAAAACTCCCTCACAGACAGTGCCGTGTCAGCTGGTGCATTGTCGTGATGCAAGAGCCATGAATTGTTGGCGACAAGTTCAGGTCGTTTAACATTTTCACACAGCCTTTTCAGCACTTCCAAATAGTCAGCTTGGTTATCTGTTTGTCCAATTGGTACAGATTCATAATGAATAATGCCTCTGCGATCAAAAAAGGTTAGCAACATCAGTGCAACAAGTTCACGAACTTACTTGTCAGACCTCGTATACTGGCGTATGAATACCAACTAGTTGTTTAGCAGGTCATAGAAAGAGTCCTTGGATGTAGGTACACACAAAAGCCTATGATATTTTGTATTTTTTGCCCATAAGAATCAGACAAGGGACTGGAATTCTGTGATTGATTCAAGGTCCATTGGAAGCCTGGGGAGCCTGGTTCTCCAAAGACCCAGCAGCATTTATTTCGATGGAATGTTCTACCTAGAAATTTGGGCAAAAAACGGAAAAAAGAGCATGCCAACATTTTATTATGATTCAGGGAGCTCACTTCCTTGTGGACCTTGAGGCTAATGTTTAATCCTCTTTAATCAAAGAGGGTGATCTCTTTGGCAGCGTCCGAGCTGACGCCATCTTTCCCTTGCTGTGTATCAGCCTCCAGAGTGGAAGGAGAGATTGCACCTCAGCTCCAGGGTTGGATCCTGACGGGCCTGAATCACATCCCTGTCGCGAGTGACTGGATCGGTTTGAGTGGCTGAGTGTGGAACTCAAAGTTAGTGTGTTAACTCCAGGAGTATCTGGCCTTAGGATAAGGTGACACTGGGTGAGGCAGAGTCAGAGGGGAAAGAGACTGGACCCTGCTGACAGCATTGAGCGGCTAGACCAAGCTTTACCTGAATCCTTCTCTTTTGCTGTGTATGTTTTTCTTTTTTTCTTTTTTTTTTTTTTTTAAGCTGAGCCATCCTGTCACCTGTTGGCAGCTCAGCGGCTGCTCAGCTCAGGCCGGGCTTCGAACCGCTGTTGCTCAGAGCTCAAACTCTTGAGCAAGCTCTTAACCAACGGAGCCACTCGGCCGGCCCCTTGCTGTGTATGTTTTTAATGGACGCCAATACATTTTCCTTATTGTTTAATTTTTCTTCTCGTTATTTTAAACCCGTAGGTTCCCCAGTTACATAGCTGGACCATTGAGGTTGACAGGGTTGGAGGTGGAGAGTTAGTGGCTTCTTTCTATTTCTTAATTGCCAAGGAGTTCAAGGGACACCATTCTTGCCTGGGAATCTGAGGCTTTGATTCTTGTCCCACCTGTGCCATTAACTCACCGCATGACCACATGTCATTTCAAGTTGCTTCAAAAACAGCTAATGCTATCTTTTTTGCACTTGCGCTGTCAATGCATGCCTATCTATTTATGTTTAACTAGAGACATGAATAATGTTATTCGTTTATCGTGTACCGTCTCACTTCTCGCTCCCCTAGTAGCAGAGCCTGTGAGGACTTGGGGACATGTAACTCACTCGGAGGGAATCCCAGGAGTGAAGGGGTGGGGGAGAGGGAGCCGGGACAGAGGCACAGTCAATAAAATGATGTGCTCGTGCGTGGATTGTCACTGTGGACACTTGGGCTTGATTTTGTCTCCTGGAATTGTGTGTCCAGAGCCTGGGAGGCTGGGACGCTTGTCTATCTGTGTCTGAGGCAACAATTGAGGGTTGCCTCCCGGACCCTTGTTGCCCCTATACTTCCGGGGTATGCTGCATGGGTGGGGCAACATCTCCGGGAGATGACCAAGGCCCTGGGGCACGTGGAGAAAGCTGCAGGGAGTGAGTCTGAGAGGGGGTGCTGTCCACGGAGCCTCAGCTCACTCACCACCATGTACCACAGTGGCAGCTGACAAGCCAGAGGGGTGGGACCGAGGGCACAAAAGTAGCTGCCACATTGCAAATACACAGCACGAACGCCCAATGCATGCAGAAAACCAGGACCCGACAAAGCATGACATAAAAAGACAAGTGTAAATCCAAGTGCTGCTATATGTTCCCGGCTCCCTGCTGGGCCAGCTCCTACCCCCCACTCCAAGCTTGTGCACCCCACTTTGAAGATCTGCTCTGTAGAGCACTGTTCACTTTTGCTATTCTAGGATAGACGTGCTGGTGAAGCAGAAGTCTTTTTTTTTTCTTTTTCGGAAGGCTCATAGAGTGTTTTAAAAAATCTATTGAAAAAATAGCAAGGAGATATCACTGCACACCTATTAGAAAGGCTCAAACCCAGAGCACAGACACCATCAAATGCTGGTGAGGATGTGGAGCAACAGGAACTCTCATTCACCACTGGTGGGAACGCAAAATGGTGCAGCTGCTTTAAAAGACAGCTTCGCAGGTTTCTTCCAAAACGAAACATACCTTGTGAGCCACAGCTGTGCTCCTTGGTATTTACTCAGATGAGCTGCAAACTGATGTCCTCACCAAATCCTGTGTACAGATATCTATAGCAGCTTTATTCATAATTGCTAAAACGTGGAAGTGACTAAGATGTCTTTCAGTAGAGGAACGGTTAGATATACTGTGGTACATTCCAGACATCGGAGGGGCCTTAACTGCACATTACTAAGTGAAAGAAGCCAGTTGGAAAAGGCTAGAGTAGGATTCCAACGGTATGACATTGTGGAAAAGGCAAAACTATGGAGGCAGAAAAAATATCGGTGGTTGCCAGGAATTAGAGGGGAGCGAGAGATGAATAGGCAGAGCGCGGAGGATTTTTAGGGCCGGGAAACGCTTCTGTGTGACACTGTAATGGTGGGTACATTAAATGTCATTGTACATTTGTTTAAACCCATAGAATGGACACCACCAAGAGTGAACCCAAATGGAAGCTATGGACTATGGGGGACAATGATGTGTCCGTGTAGGTTCGTTGATTGTCACAAATGTCCCGCTCTGGTGGGGATGTTGATAGTGGGGGAGGGTGTGCGCGTGTGGGAAATCTCTGTACCTTCTGTTCAATTGTACTGTGACTTAAAAGTGCTCTGCAGATAAAGCCTGTTTAAAAAAAAAAATCTATCGAGCCAACACTAAGCATCAGGAGAGTTCATATAACAATCGCAATTTCTCAGCTTAAAAAGGTGGGAGGCGTGGCCACACTGGGCTCACGTCCTGATTGGCAGCAGTTGGTGGAGGGTAAGTGAAGGTGGCCCTTTCAGGTGGGGCAGGTGGCACCGAGCTTGCTGCAGTCCGCACCGCTCCACTGTGTGTGTGCTTATGTGTTGACACCAGATGCCTGCTTCCCTGGTTTGCATTCCCCATGAGGGTGGAGTCAGAGGGAGAGGACAGGCCCCAGAAAGAACATAGAATGCAGGGCGGGGTAGAGTGGGCAGAACTCCCGGCTTCCGTGGTCCCAGCACCTTGTGGAGAGGCGTGCTGGGGCTGGAGCGCCCACCCCATGGAGGGCTCCAGGAGAGGGACTCTGCCCCCCTGTGGTTCTGTAAAGTTATAGGGAGCAGCCGGCTGCTTAGGAACGGAGGGGAGCTTCCCAAGGGGAGGGAAGGACTTGCCGGAGAGAGGAGCATCCTTGGTCTCAGATGACAGTGACTCAGGGGAGCCTGCATCCGGGAGAAGCCACGCTGTCCAATACAGCAGCCACCAGCCACGTGGGGCCGGAGCGCGTGAAGTAGGGGTGGTCCAAACGGGGATGACCTGTCAGTGTAACACACACACTGGGTTTCAAAGACTTACAAATGACACCACATATACACTATCTCACATTTTCCAGGTCGATTGCATGTTGAAATTATACCGTTCCAACCTCAATGTAGAAGTTGCTTTGGGACAGAAAGCTATTTGTGGAGCCTGGCTATGTGGGTGCCTGTGAGGATGGAATATTGAGAGAGAACGGTACACTGTAGGTGCCCCCAAACTGATTGTTCATTCAAAATAAAGGATTTATTTATTGGATTTAAAATATTAAACCTTAATGTTTATGGAGTACTTAGTATATGCCAAGCACTTTATAGAGCATCTCATTTAATTTCTCTCCAAATTCCTAGGAGACCAGAACGATCTCCATTTATTAATGAGGCACAGAGATGTTAAGTCAGTTGCTGAAGGCCACACAGCTGGTAAGTGGCAGAGGTCGGATTTGAACCCAGGTCTATACAGCTTCCTTATAAATCCATGCTGATGCTGACATGTGTCCTGGGAGGAACTGAGTCAAGAGATATTAGAAGTCAATATACGAGTATAGTTTTCTCATTTCAGTCTTTATATGGTTTTAAAGTGGCATCCGGCTCAGTTTAGATAACCCTTTATAAAAATAAATTAGAAACTATTTGTCCCCTTTCTGGGTCTGTGATGGTGGTGGTTGGTGACATACCCAGACGAAAGTTCTCTGTCTAGAGTTATAAAAGCTGGGCAAGCAACTTCCTCCCTCCCTTCCCTGGCCTGTGGCCCCGAGGTTTTACACGGCAACAGGGCTGGTTTCCACCTAAGCAGCTAGTTTGGGTATTTGATATCCTACTTCCAGGGTCAAGTGTGGTTAAGGCTCCTGAAGAAACAGCCCAGACCCCAGGGCTCCAAACCCTCCGAGTTCCCTGGGGACTGCTCTGACTACCAGCTTATACTCAACTGTCCCTTCTGACCTCACATGGTGCCCTGGGGAGTGATGGGAAGGCCTCCAGCTCTCAAACTGCGAGGACTGGGCTGAAATACCAGTTCTGCCACTTCCCAGCTCGGTACCCAGAGCATTAGCCGATCCCTCTGACCCTCAGAGCTCTCATCTGTAAATTCGGTTAATAGTAATGTTTACTGAACTATATTATGGAGAGGATTTTTAAAAAGGTCACATTTATCATACTTTCTAATTCTAAGACACCCTCAATGATATTCCTTCAAAACATATTTGAGTGCCAACTATGGCTCAGACACCACCATGTAGGGGGTGTATCTTTTGTTTTGGGGGAGCCAGACAAGAACCCAGTGATAAATACGATAACATCAATTAGAGTAGAATCAAGGACTTTTAAAAATAGGGTAGTCATGGAAGACATTCCTGAGAAGGTGGCATTTGCGTGAAGACATGTAGGCAGTGTGAAGGACAGAGACTCACAAGTGCAAAGGCCCTGGGGCCAGCTGAGCTTGGCATGATCAGAGAACAGCCAGGAGACCCACATGGCTGGAGCAGAGTGAGTGACGGGGGCGGGGGATGAGGAGAGGAGGTCAGAGAGGTTGAGGGGCCCTAATCACATTATGCACCATGGGAAGGACTTTAGATTTTACTCTGAGTGGGACGGGAGCTCCCGGAGGGGTTTGCATCAAGGAGGGACCTGATCTGACTGACATTTCATGAGGCCAGCTCTGGTGGCTGTGCTGAGCGGACTGTAGGATGCCGAGGTGGAGGCAGGGAGACCAAAACGATGATTGCAATAAGAATATACATCCATTTATTAGCTGTGTTTTAGGGAAATTTTTTAAAAAGTCCACTATATTAATTGTACACATCAGTTATGATACATACTTGGATTTCAGATTTTTTTTTTACCAGAATCAAGGAAATATGGAACTTAAAAGTTTTTCATTGAAAGGGCCCATACTTGGTCCCTTTATTTCCAAGTTTGGTCTCCTTTGGACCCTTGTAACTAGGTCTTGTAAACGTGTTTCTGTTGCATCATTGGGGCTGGATTATGCGGTACCTGTATTTATGTATTTATATATACATATTTACATGTATTAACTCATTTGATTTACACGTATTAACTCATTGGATGTATTAACTCACGTACATGTATTAAGTCATTGCTGGCCTGCTGTGTACCGGGCACCACACCAAGGACTTCACGCCTGTTTTTCATGTAATTCTCTTAACAGGTTTAACAGTCTTTTTTACAAAACGAGGAACTGAGGCTCAGAGACGTAAAGATAAACTTGGCCAAGATTACAGGTGTGCCGAGCAGGAGACTGAGGAGGCAAATGTGGGTCCTGACCTACATAAAAAAAAATATGAAGTTCCTGACAACCATTTATTTTTTTTATCCTTCAAAGAAGAGTGCAGACACCAGATTGGAGTTCATGAAAACTCCTACCGAAAGTGGCCTCTTCCAATGACGCCTCGTGAGTCTGTATATATGTATATGTATAAAGAGAAACCCCCAAAAACCAAGAACTTGCCTCACTCTGGGGGGAGAGGCTTCTGGGGCCCTTCCTGTCAGGATGACAAAGGCCTCTGGGAAGGTGGTGCCACTGCAGTGATGTGTGATGGCGCCATCCATCCATCCATCCATGGGAAAGACCTTCATGCCGAGGCCAGGCCCAAGGGGCCAGAGCCTCCGTCCACAGGGGCTTTGAAATCGGAGCTTTCATATCATATTCACACAGCTGAAACAAATCAGAGGGTGAAAGACAGCCATGGGGTAATGGCTCAGAGGGGATCTGGCAAGAATGGATGTCTTGGGGACAGATGAGAAAAGACCTATGGGGACTTTCTTGTGGCATCTCTAAGAGGTCAGGCCATTTTGCAGGAGCAGGGGTGAGCAGGCGAGGCTTCTGCCATCGGCCAGTTGCAATGTCAGGAATATAAGCCAGGCACCCCCTGTCCTCTGACCGGCTGCTTTATGGCTTGGCCTGCCGTCCCTCTGGCTTAACCCCCCCCCCAGCTTTTCCAGAGATAAGGAGTGTGTTGGAGATGGGATTTATGGTTGAGAAACATAATTTCCCTGGCCTGGCTGCCCCTGACCTAGCCTAGGGCTGCCAAGACTGACCTGGGGAAGAATAATGTTTATAAGGGGATTTCCAGGGGCCAAGGGCAGGTCTACACCTGAGGACTATGCAGTCTTTGGAGCTGGAAAGGGCTTGGGCATGAACCCTTGGGGCCGTTGAGCAAAATGTTCTAAGAGTGTAGGAACAAACAGCTCAGGGTTCAGAACTTGGCTCTGTCAATGGGACAAGTGGTTTAAGGATCCTCAGTCTTCTCATCTGTACAATGGGGGTAATAAAAATATACGAGGTGTGACAATTAAGTTTGCGAACTCGTTGCAATGATGTTGCTAACCTTTTTTGATATCAGAGGGATTATTCATTATGAATTTGTACCAACTCAAAAAACGGATAACCAGGTTTACTGTTTGGAAGTGCTGAAAAGACTGCATGAAAAAGTTAGATGACCTGAACTTGTTGCCAACAATTCATGGCTCTTGCATCACGACAATGCACCAGCTCACACGGCACTGTCTGTGAGGGAGTTTTTAGCCAGTAAACAAATAACTATTGGAACAGCCTCCCTACTTACCTGATCTGGCCCCCAATGACTTCTTTCTTTACCCAAAGATCAAGGAAATATTGAAAAGAAGACATTTTGATGACACTCAGGACACCAAAGGTAATATGACGACAGCTCTGATGGCCATTCCAGAAAAAGGGTTCCAAAGTTGCTTTGAAAGGTGGGCTAGGCGGTGGCATCAGTGCATAGCTTCCCAAGGGGAGTACTTCAAAGGTGGCCATAGTGATATTCAGCCATGAGGTATGTAGCACTTTTTCTAGGATGAGTTCGTGAACTTAATTGTCTGACCCTGTGTGCTACAGAGGGTTGATATGAGATGCCAGTTACATCAAATTATGTAAACGCTGCATGGTATCTGGAAAGAACAAGTGCCCCATAAAGGGCAGATGTTAATCCAATTTTTCTTGTCACAGCTAGGGGAGCTGAGGTGTCCAACAGGGACATGTCCTTAGGATATGATCGCAGGGAGGGGGTAGGCTACACAAAATATCCCAGCAGAAGGCTGTCAGCTTTGCTCCACAGATTGAAGTTCACATACAGTTTCCCCCCTGATTAACTAATGCCTCATCAAATCATTTATTTTCTGCTGTGGTCCCAAAGCTTGTTTGTTAAAGATTTTTTTTTCTCTCCAAAATGGACTACGTTTGGCTCTCCCTTTTATGAGGAAAGTTCGTGAGGTCACCTCATTCATCATTCTGAATCGTGGGGTCATTGCCTTGCAAGGTAGGAAGAGTAATGCTAATAATAGGAATAATTATCGTTATAGCTACAGTAAAAGCTATCTCTGCATAGCACACTCTATGCACTGGACTTCACACCCAGGATGTCACTCATGTTTTCCATGTAATTCTCACCACAGTCTTAGTGGTCTCAGATAAAATAGACTCACCCACAGTGTCTCCTCCTTTGTGGTCCTGAAAATCTTTGGATGATGGGTGGATGCGTCCAAGAGGGATGCCTAAGAGAACCCCTTGGGCTGATTGGGATTGAGGGGGAGGAGAAAAGATGGTCCCTGCATCTTTCTTCTACAGTCAGCAGAGATGCTCACAGCTCACCCAATGATAGTCACAAATGAAAATGATGGATAGCATTTACTGAGTACTTCTTACATGCCTAGCGTCCTACCTGGCCCACAGAAGGGTCCAACAATTATTAACGGAATGAATGAATGAATAGCAGGCATTAGACTAAGCGCTTTCCACACGGAATTTCATTTTCTCCTCACAGCAGTCTTGTAAGGGAGGTTCTATTATTATCCCCATTTACAGATAAACAAACTGAGCCTCAGAGCGATGTGTAGCTGTGTCTCAGAGCATCAGGAGGAGCACGATCTCTTTTTGGTTCTGTCTCTGCATTTCTGCTTGTCTCTGGAGGTCCCTGGTCTCCTGATGTTGTCACTTGAGGTCTTCTCTGCTTGAATCCTGCCCTTTCCAGGTCCCGCCTCTGATGTCCAGGGCCAGAGGCCACAAGAGTTACACGTTGCACCCTCGTATCTCTGTCCCTACCTTAGACATTTGTTTCAAGGCGTGGGGATACTCTGTTCATGGACCTCCCCTCTGTAGATGATGGGCTTGTGAGAATAATAACGACAGCAGTTGCTGTGTATTGAGCCCTGTCCTGAGTATATTCTCTCATCAAAATCTTCCTGCCCTCCTAGCAGTAGATATTACTAGTGTCCCCATTTTAAAGGTGAGACAACAGAGGCTTAGAGAGGAGAAATGAAATGGCTTGCCTGGCATCACATCTGTTATTAGTTTCTCGGAGTGAAAAACTCGGTGGCTTACAACAACAGAGATTTAGTCTCTTCGTTCTGGAGGGAAAGAAGCCAAAATCAAGGTGTCAACATGGCCATGTTCTCTCCAGCAGCCATGTCCTCTAGGGGAGGGTCTTTCCTTGCCTCCCCAGCTTCTGCTGGCTCCTGGCATCCCTTGAATTAGGCTCCTCGCTGTCTTACATGGCCTTCTTCTGTTTCTCTCTGCATGTCTTCTCTTTTCTGCCTCTTTTAGGGACACCTGTCATTGGCTATAGGGCCCACCCAAATCTAGGATGGTCTTATTTTGAGATTCTTACCTGGATTACCTCTGCAAAGACCCTTATTCCAAACAAGGTCACATCCTGAGGTTCCAGGGGGACCTATATTTTCTTTCGTTTTTTTTTTTTAATATTTTTTTTAGTTTCAGGTGTACAAAACAATGCAATAGTTAGACATTTCAGCCCTCACAAAGTGACAACCCCCTCCCCCAATCTACTACCCCTCTGACATTGTATATATTATAGCTTTTACAGTTCCACTGAGTCTATTCCCTATGCTGTACTCCATATCCCGTGACCATATATATATATATAATTTTATTTTATTTTATTTATTTTTAATTATTATTAGTTTCAGGTGTACAAAACAATGCAATAGTTATCCTTTTCAGCCCCCACAAAGTGACAATACCCCTCCCCCATCTACTGCCCTCCCACCCCCGATATCATGCTTATCTATTACAATTCCATTGACTCCATTCCCACACTCTACTTCACATCCCGTGACTATATGTATATGTAATTATAGTTGACATACAATATTATTCAACCTTAGCTTCAGAAATACAATGCGGTGGTCAGGCCTCTATACCATCTATGAAGTGGTCTCCCTAACAAGACATGAGTCCATCTGGCCCCCTAAAAAATATTTACAACATTATTGATTATATTCCCCAGACTGTCTTTTCTTTCCCTGAGGCCATATTGTAGTTACCTATTTGACTACATATATATTTTATTTTTTAGTTATTTTTTATTATGAAATACACATTTTTTAGAATTAGTACATGTATATTTTAAATTATAGTTGACATTCATTATTATTCAGCTTCAGCTTCAGGTGCACAGTGCAGTGGTCAGGCATCTATCTACACCATCCATGAAGCGGTCTCCCTGACGAGACAAGTGCCCATCTGACACAGTATAAAATCTTTACAACATTATTGATGATATTCTCCAAACTGTCTTTCATATCCCCATGGCAATATTGTGGCTACCAATTTGTACTTTCTAATCCTGTTACCTTCTCCTCCATGCCTACCCCCCTCCCATCTAGCAGCCATTAGTTTTATTCTCTATGTCTCTGAGACCATTTCTGCTTAGTTTGCTCATTTTGGGAACATAGATTTTGACTATTCAGCCAACTCCAACACGTATAAGTGCCGGAGCAGAGAATTCGTACCAGACGGGACTGACTCCCAGGTCCATGCATTGAACTGACACAGGACCCTGGAATTGTTTTTTTAAAGATTCACAATGGTAGTGAGCATTCTTTAAATTATTAGGGACCTGGGGCCTGAGGCTCGTGACTCTGGCTTCTCTTTTTGCATGAAGCCGAGTCTGCATCAAACACACGTTTGTAATTTTCAAACAAAAGAGAAGCAACTTGACGTGGCGTTTAGATCCACTCTTTCCCCCATCACCACCGTCTGCCCCTGGTCCAGCCACGGAGATGTGTGTCTAAGCTACCCTGACTTCTCTCACATCCCCATTGCCTACCTCCGGTCTCAGATGGAAACCATTATGGTGGCAGTGTAGGCTAGGGCAGAGGGGAGGGGAAGGGAAACACTGGGATTACCTCTAGAGAGAATGTTCAATTGACAAGCCATTCACTTGCAGGACGGCCAACAGGAAATGAGAGGAACCCCCATGCTATTTTCCATAATGGCTGCACCAATTTACATTCCCACCAAATGTGCACACAGTGTTCCCTTATTACCACATCAACACCAACACTTGTTAACGCTTTTCTTTGTGATAACAGCCATCCTAACAGGTGTGAGGTGATCTCTCACTGTGGCTTTGAGTTTCATTTCCCTGATGATTAGTGATGGTGAGCACCTTTTTATGGACCTGACGCCATCTGTGTGTTTTCTCTGAAGAAAGGTCTACCCAGGTCCTTCAGCTGTTTTTTAATCAGGTTATTGTTTTTTGTTTGTTGTTTTTTGTTGTTGTTGTTGTTGTTGTTATGAAGTTGTATAGATTCCTTATATTTTTTGGATACTAACCCCTTATCTGCTATGTGGCTTGTAAATACTTTCTCCCATTCCAAACGTTCAGTTATGCAAGATGAATCAATTCTGGTTCACGGATAAGTTCACGGGCAGCATGGCGACTATGTTAACAATAGTGTGTTGTAGACTTGGATCTGCTAAGAGAGTAGGTCTTAGCTGTCCTCACCTCCCCTGTCCCCCCTTCCCCGCCATACACACATGAAAATGGTAACTATGTGAGATAATGGGTGTGCCGATGAGCTTGACTGTGGCGATTGCTTTAGAATGTATTCGTGTATCAAAACCTCCAGTTGTACACACATATATACAATTTCCATTTGTCAATGATACCTTCATAAAGCTTGGGGATGAAAAGAAATGAGAGAGTCGAAGAATGAAAGGGGGATTTGTGCCCGCCCTGGCTGGGTTAGCTGTAAACATTTTCACTGAAGAGCTGGTGGTGGGAGGGGAAAGCGTTGGAGGTGGGGCAGGAGAAATTGAAGAGCAGCTGTGTTCTGCCATGCTCCCCACACCTGACCCGGTCCCAGGTGGAGAAGGGGGCAAAGGTCATGACTGAAAGAAAGGGAGTGTAGCTGGGAAACACTGAGTTTTGACCCACCATACACATTTCCATGTAATTGCATTCACTCATCCACCCAGGTCACAAGCATTTATTGAGCAGCTACTATATGTCAAGCTGGGTCCTTTGTGCCGGGATTCCACTGTAAACCAAATATCTGCATTTTCACTGAGCCAAATATTGTGAATGCCTGCCCCGGTCCTCACACTTTTCCTGAGTATCTGTAGTGGATTGAATGATGGGTGCCCTTCTCAAAAAAGACACGGTAGTCTTCCCTTGTCTGCAGTTTTGCTTTCTGTGGCTTCAGTTACCTGCCGTCCACCACAGACCGAAAATGTGAAATGGAAAATTCCAGAAGTAAACAACTCATATGTTTTTTTAATGTTTAAAACTGTATTTTTCAATTACCGTGGCATACAATATTATATTCGATTCAGGTGTACACAAACAACGTAAGTGATTAGGCATTTATATCACCTCAGAAAGTGATAACCCCAATAAGTCTATTATCCATCTGACACAGTACATAGTTATTACAGTATTATTGACTATATTGACTATGCTGTACTTTACATCCCCATGACTACTTTTTTTTTCAGTTATATGTTTTAAATTGCGTGCCGTGAGTAGCGTGATGAAATCTTGCGTTGTTTTGCCTCGTCCCGCCCAGTTTGTGACCCCTCCCTTTTCCCCCAGTGTCTCCACTTAGTAGCCTTCGGCGTTGGTTATCGGATTGACCTTCGAGGTATCGCAGTGGTCAAGTCACCCTTATCTTACTTAATTATGGCCCCAAATAGCAGGAATAGTGATGCTGGCAATTTAGCTATGCCAAAGAGAAGTCGTAAAGGGCCTCCTTTACGTGAAAAGGCGAACGTTCTCCACTTAATAAGGAAAGAAAAAAACAATCCTATGCTGAGGTTGCTAAGATCTATGGTAAGAATGAACCTTCTATCCATGAACTGGTGAAGAAAGAAAAATTCATGCTAGTTTTGCGGTCGCATTTCAAACTGCAGAAGCTATGGCCACAGTGTGAGATAAGTGCTAAGTTAAGGTGGAAAAGGTATTAAATGTGTGGATGGAAGAACTGACATCGTCTTGGGCTCAATGACCCCCTTGATGCATCATCAGAAAGTCAACAGCAGCCTAACACTGAGTCACAACGCTTTTATGTCACTCACCTCACTTCATCTCTTCACGCAGACCTTGTATCATCTCACATCATCACAAGAAGGGTGAGTACAGTATCACAATACAATAAGATATTTTGAGAGCCACATTCACGTAACTTTTACAGTACATTGTTATAATTGTTCTATTTTATGATTAGTTATTGTTGATCTCTTACCGTGCCTAATTTATAAATTAAACTTTATCATAGGAAAAGTACATAATATATATATATAGAGAGAGAGAGAGCTTGGGACTATGCGGTTTCAGGCAGTCATCCACTGGGGATCTTGGAACATATCTCCCCGTGGATAAAGGGGGACTATTGTATGCTTAAGTCCTAATCCCTGGTACCTGTGAATGTGACCTTCTTTGGAAATAGGGTCTTTGCAGATGTAATTATGTTAAGGATCTCGAGATGAGGCCGTCCTGGGTTTCAGGTGGGGCCTAACTCCAATGACTGGTGTCCTTATAAGAGAAAAGAGAGGGATGAGAAATAGGCACAGGGAAAATGCCGGGTGGAGATGGAGGCGGAGATGGAGGCAGAGGTGGGAGTCGTATATCTGTAATCCAAGCGATGCCAAGGATTGCCAGGCAACAGCAGAAGCTAGGACAGGCATGGGACAGATTCTCCCTCAGAGCCTCCAGAGGGAACCAGCCCTGCCGACATCCCGATTCCTGATTCCTGGTCTCCAGCGCTGTGAGAGAATATGTTTCTGTTGCTTTAAGCCACCCAGTTTGTGGTAATTTGTTATGGCAGCTCTAGGAAACGAATACAGAGTGTAAGACGCAGACCCTGCACCCATTTGGGGTGGGGGGTGGGGGAACAGATCGTCACATAAACACATGAAAATGTAATAAGAGTGTTAATAGACAACTCAGCCCAGCACTAAGGAAGCCCAGGAAAAGGTTCACAAAACCTTCCTAGAGGCAGGACGGGAAGGCTTCATAGAGGAGGTGAATGTGCACCGCATTCTCAAAGGTTGAATTTTTCAGATAAAGGCGAGGAAAAATGGTGATATGGGCAGTCAGGGGACAACCCTGTATAAATGCATGGAAGTGATAAAGAGCATGGTGACTTTGGGGGGAAGGCGGTACTGAGGAGAGGATTTCATGCAGGCTTGGGATGTGTTGGGTTTGACCCAGATCCTGGAATCATGTGAAGGAATTTAGCGTTCCAATGGTAATAGGGAGCTATAGAAGGTTCTTGAGTAGAGGAGTGCATCAGTCAGAGCTCGTAGTTGCCAGCGACAGCATCCACGTTAGCTAGTGTAGGCAGAAAAGGATTATGTTGAGGATACCAGAAAGCTCACAGAATCTCCAAGACAGAAAATCAGCTTTAAAGCCTGCAGTCTGAATTATACCCCTAGGTGGTTCTACCAGGCCTATGCACTGCAGCTTGGCCCACCAGCACTACCCAAAACACCGCCACTAAGACCCCCTGTCACCCTTTCCTCTGCAGACTGGATGTCTCCCCGCCACAATGCCAGAGTGCATTCTGGGCCATCCCCTTTCCACCCACGGGAAGTCACACGTGAACACACCTGATTGGCTGAGCCTAGGTCACACACTTGTGTTCTAGTTGCAAGGGAAACTGGGATAGTGAGTTTCGAGGTCGACCCCTGGGGGGCTGAATTCATAAAGTGGGTGTGCCATTTTTTTCTCCCCGATAGCCCTTCCAGATCCACTCTCTCACCTTGGGAAGTTGTTCCAATGGCGCTGTATCAGTGGCGTTGGCTTTTGGTTGGATTCAGCTAGTTGGAGGCACGGTTCTCAACCTGTAGGTCGCGACCCCTTTGGGGGTCGAACGACCCTTTCACAGGGGTCGCCTAAGACCATTGGAAAACAAAAAGATATTTACATTACGATTCATAACAGGAGCAAAATGACAGTTATAGAGTAGCAACGAAAATAATTTTATGGTTGGGGGTCACCACAACATGAGGAACTGTATTAAGGGGTCGCGGCATTAGGAAGGTTG
>NW_017731412.1:4015078-4016361 GCF_001890085.2 Hipposideros armiger | reverse complement strand
CTCGTGGCCTTTCCTAACTTCTCGAAGGAAGTGTGGTGCCGTGGTGAAAAACCATGCTCTGAAGTGAGAGCTGAGTGGGAAACCCAGCCTCGTCTCTTACTGGCCGTGCAATCTTAGGCAAGTGACTCAACACTTCTGAGCCTCCGCTTTTCAAATCTGTAGAAAGCAAGTATTGACATCAGGCCTATGGTGGGTATTCAGCGGCCTGGTGAGAACACAGTGCTCAGAATGGTGCCTGGTGCATGGACAGCACTTAAAAAATATTGGCTCTGAGTATTGTTATTATCTCTCCATCTTACACATCTCTTATCTGAGTCATCTCATTTCACTTCTCCTTACAGTGGGAGCGAGGGAGTGATTCATTCTCGTTCTCCCGCTCAAATAGGGCAGCTGGCCCAAGTTCCTGGTACTCGCTGTCCCTGTGCTCTGAGCTCGTCACGACACTGTGCCACCCGTTCCCATCTCACTGTGCAGCACGCAGCCCTTTCTCTGCTTGTTTGTTCTTTCCTGTTTGCAGAGTTGATGTCATTAGTTTAATGCAGGCTCCCAGACATCAGGATCTGTGTCTCTGTGACTTGCTTTGTATGTATACTACAAGGATGCTTAATAGTGTTTGGTGACGGTGGCGTATTACAAATGACAGCTGAGTCAAGAAGTCTCTCCCACTGGCCCGAATCTGCCAAGGGAAGGTTTTAGACCATCACCATTCTTACCACAAACAGATGCGTAGTGCATAATGAATGCTAGGTAGGAGGGATGCAAAGATGGTTAGGAGAGGTCTCTATCTTGTTTATTTATCTACATAATGGGAGCTTTTGGAGGTCAGGGGCCATGTTTGACCCCTGTCACAACGTCCAGGGCTTAGCCTAGTGTCTGGCACATAATGGGTGGTAAATACATATTTGTTTTATTCTTTGTTCACTTGGGAATTGTTTTTGAACTAAGTTGGGCTCTATGCTAGGCTTTGAGAATGGAACAGTAAACAAAATAGGCAGTCTCTTGGGGGTGGCAGATTTTTTCATAAGTAAATTCACAATGGCCCGCCCTGGAGCAGAGGTGTGCTGGGACGATGGTGGACAGCTGACCCGCTCTACCTGGGGGAGTTGTAGAATCCAGGGAGTTGAGTTGGGTCTTGAGAAAGGAGTGGGCATTCACCAGCAGAAGGACGGTGATGGGGTGTTCCCAACACGGGGAATGGCATGTACACAGTCATAGACGTGGGAAAGCCCCCCGTGTTTTAGGGACTAGCAAATGGCTTGTTAAGGCCAGAGCTCAGCGGATGA
>NW_017731412.1:4001621-4013038 GCF_001890085.2 Hipposideros armiger | reverse complement strand
ACATTGTTTGTGCTGGGTCTTTTTTTGCTTGTCCCTCAGGCTCTCCTCTTCATCTTCCTCTGTCCTCTGCCCAGGTAGCTGACCTACACGGATGGCATCAGTGGGTTCCCTTGCTCTATGCATTCTGGTTGGGTTTGCCCAACGGTGTCCCCACAAGGAGATGAGAGGGAGATCGCTGTACTTGTTCCGTTGCCTCCCTCCCTCTAGGTTGCCTTGGTCTAGCCACGTCCTTGGACTTAAGGCCACTACTTCTATCCAGGGAGGCCTTGCTATACTCTGGGCCTGGTACTGTGTCTCCTCCTCAGACCCAGGAATATGTGGAACAACTAGGCAATTCAGTACTGAGGTCATGAGTTGTAGAGAATGAAATGCAGGGCATTAGAGTAGCAGTGTTTGCATCTGAGAAGGGATTGCAGACCTGGGCTCTAGAATGTGACATTTGGAACAGGCCACATGGTGCAAGAAGGATGAAAGACGCTTGAAACAAATCTGAGTCAGTTTACAGCCCGGAGCCCGTGGTCAGAATCTTAAGTGCATCCTAGCTCAGCTCAGTATCGTCACCTCACAGATCTGCGAACATCAGAATACCTGATTGTCCTTATCATCCATTGAATTTTGGGATCGTTTGTGATGCAGCATTGCTGTGGCACAGCTGACAAATACAGATGGCTTGGGAGACGCTCTCATATGTAGCATTGTTGGGTCACCCCTCCTTACGTGTTTGCTAAAACCATCAACGGTCCTATTCCAATTCTGCACTCATGCGCCTTCTTCTCCTGAACCTCATGTGGACTCAACTCTGTTATTTCTTTTCCTGATAACCTTGAACTTGATGGTGGAGAGGAACATGAGCCCTCTGGGATAGTGAATTAGAAAAGCAGCAAGACCTCCCCGCCATCTTTCATCCCACTTGTCTTCTGCCCATTAAGCCCCGACATTTAGCACACCTCAGAGCTCTGAGCGACTCGGGATGTATTTGGGGGGAAGGACACCCGGATGGTGACATGTGGAAGGAGTTACTTATCCAACACTGATGATGTCACCGAAATGGCGGAAGACAGAAGCCAATCCGTATGGGATATTTCCTCTAGGAAACAGCGTGGCCTGATGTATTGAGTGTCGGACTGTGTTCGGCACGAACACAACTTAGCTTTTCTTTTTATGAAAGCAATAAGCATGTATAAAATTCCACCCCTTCCACCCTTTGCCTAACTTATGAGCCCTTTAACTATAACCTTCTTGTGACCCACAGCTTATATAGACCCAAGTCATTTAAAACTCAATCCAAAGTGAAACACGTTTCAGCCGCGGTAAAATTAATTCTTTCACTCTTCATTGCTCTGAGACCTCATGAGGGAATCTGTGGCATAAGGTGGGGGTGGGGGTAGGCGGGGGAGAAGGCATAGAAGGCGAGTGTTGTGAACAGAAAGAGGCTTCTAACAGGAAAGAGTTTTATAAAGCTGCATTTGGGTACCATTCAGTTTGGAAGGAATTTGTTATAATGGCAATATATAAATCTCTGAATGGTCTCGTAAATCAGAACTTCATGCCCAGCCAATCAGAAGCCACAGAAACCTGGCACTTTGGAGCACTCACTCGTTACTAGAAAGATCCTGTGTGGCTCCTTGGAAGTGGAATCGGAAAATCTGGCTACATTTGGGGGGTGTATGTGGAATGTCTTGAATTACTTCTCAAACATTTTAGATTTGATAAAACCCAAGACACGGCTTTTCCAGCCCCATTTCCCTCCTACCCCACCTCCCATAATTATTAAACCCATGTGTACATCAAGGGAAGCTTAATCCATGTGTTTCTGATTCATTTACACTTAACTCATCAAAATATTGTTTTTAAAGGGCTGTTTGTTGTCCAAAAAGCCTTTCCCCCTAAGCTTGAAAGCTTGACTTCGCAGAAGCAGGAAGCTGCTTTTTGCCAAGAGTAAATGGGTGAGAACTCCAAAGGGCTCGGGTTGGGGAGGTATGTGCAACGAATGTTCAAACAGGTTCCGAACGGAGCCAACTCGACTTTTCTGTATCCGAGCAATCTCGAGAGAGCCGCGGGGTGGAAGTTTCAAGGAATAGCGTCTCTTCCCAGACCCTGATGAAATGGTACTCCAGCGAGAAGCACAGCCAAACCAACCCGAAATACAGAATGCAGGGATGGCAGGGGGACTGAGGATGGTGACCTTGTGACATGAGCGAGAAGTGCCTTGAAAATTAGTAAAAGCCACGTGTTTCATGTCATGGCAAAGCCACCAGGGGTGCTTGTTTTGGGGTTGCCTGCCTGAAGCGCTGATGACGCCAGCGTGTCCTTGTCCACCAGCGTCCCTACTTTCCATGTGCAGGAACTCACTCACTTGACACCCTGATGGAGGAGGTATGTTGATGATCTCTGGTTTACGGAGGGGAAACTGAGTCTTGGAGAAGCTGAGCAACTGGACCCAGCTCGTTGGGAAGAGTAGAAATGGGATTCGAACCCAGTTCACCTGCCTTCAAAACCTGGGGGGGGCCTGTAAACCTCACGCTGCACTGTTTGTGGCGAGTTTGTGACTGGTTCATCAATTGAGCAACTATGGACAGAGATCCTACTATGTGCTGGTCACGGGAGAGCCTATAGAAAGAAGATAGTGCCGTCCCTGTCCCCATGGGACTTAAGATAAACGTAGGACCGATCATTGATTTGAGCTCTGAGAAATGCTATCAAAGGAAAAGGCACAGGCGTGATGAGTAACGGGAGGCTACTTGGTCTGGGGAGTCAGGGAAGGTTGTCTTGTGTAAGTGACATTTTTATTTCAGACTTGAAGGGTTGCTATGGGTTGAGTTGTGTGCCCCCTCCCCTCTTCCCTAATTTGTATGTTGAAGCCCTACCCATCAGGACCTCAGAATGTGACCTTATTTGAAAATAGGGTTGTCGTCACTATAATTAGTGAAGATGAGGTCATACTGCAGTAGGGTGGGCCCCTAATCCAGTGGGACCAGTGTCCTGTGGAAAGGGGACATTTGGAGACAGACACGCACCCAGGGAGGATGCCTTGTGAACGTGAAGGCAGAGAGCAGGGCGATGCACCCACAAGCCAATGAACAGCGGAGGTTGGCCGCCAGCTGTCTGCAGCTGCGAGAGGGCATGGGACAATCCTTCCCTGGCATCTTCAAGGAGGAGCGTTTCCCTGCCCACACCTTTACTTGTACGGCTGGCATCTAGAATGGTAAGACAACTCCAGAACTGTATATTTGCCAGTCAATTTACGGTGCTTTATCATGGCGGCCCTGGCAGACTCCTACAGGCGGGAAGGTGTTAACCAGGAGAAGAGGCAGCAGGAAACAGGAAGGAGTGTGGACGAAGGGAAGACCAAGGAGAAGAATGGACATGTGCCAGTTCCCTGAGGGGGGAAGGAGTTGAATGCATCAGGGGATTTGGAACTGGGGGACGGAGATGAGCTAGGTTGCAACCAGACCCTGGTTTCTCTAATACATAGCATGGCGTTTATATAAGGGACGGTGTGAGACACGTGAAGGGCTTTAGCTAGGGCACAGACGTGATTGGATTCGAGTTTCTAGAGACAGTGTCCTGTCTGTGGTGTGGCAATTGAATTTGGGTGGACATTGAAGTCTCGAGTGGAATGATGAAAGGACTGAAATTGGTTGGAGTTGATTCCTCCAGACCACAATTCCTTGAAGAACGCCAGCATGAGTGCCTGCTCCGAGTCACGGGCCCCTGCTCGCTGTCTTTTCTGAGTCCGTTCTTCAGGGCTGGTGAGCTACCCGGTAATCTTCCAAGAACGCCCTTGCTTTGTTTACATAATGCAGGGTTGGCCTGTGTTGCTTACAACTGAGAAAATGCTCCATGAACCCTCCCGTAACAGTCAGGGCTCAGAAGTGGATGTATGGAATGAGTCATTTCGAATCATAAAGACCTCCCCTTGCCAGCTTCAGAAAACAGTCGTGTTTGAGTTGGATCAGGACATGGGTGATTTACGTGACATGAGGCACCATTCAAAGAGGAGCGAGTGGCTGAGCTCATGGGTTTCGATGTCACCGCCCTGAGTCCCCCCAGCCTAAGTGGGTCTCATGTTTTACTTGCTTGTCAGATGCATACATCTGAGATGGGGAAGGTAAAAACAAAATAAAACAAAACAAAACAAAAACAACAACAACAAAAAAACCCTCAGTCCACGTCCTGGAGGCTCACGCCAGATATTTCCCTGCCCTGGACTGTTCATCTCTTTGGATGGTCATCAGTCTGGATCTTTGTAAAAGTTGCCCTCAATTCATAGTAGTATGCTTATTTCTGACCCATCATAGTCATCCTAGAAAGGGAGAGCATTAGGCAAGCATGTTAAAAAATTAATCACTCGAGGATTAGGCGGCTACCTTCACCGTTCCTAACGTGAGGGAAAACCAGTAGCGTCTCTGCAGTCATTCTGTGTCACCCCAGCCACCACCACTCCATCTTAGGCCCCCCAGGCTTCTGAGAAATGCAGGCAGATGCCAACTCATGAGCAGGCTGTGTGTTCCAAAAACTTAGATAATTCAGCCCATGAGAATGAATATGCATTTTACCATAGATGCAATGTTACATCTGTACAGAGTGGTATGTACAGAAATATCTCATTTTTGTTAACCCTTCAATACACACACACACACACACACACACACACACACACACTTTTCATATATGCCCACGTCTATGTAAAGATACATTATAAAAAATATAGAAGAATACACACCAACTTGCTAATGTAGATATTTGAATAATGGGATAATGGGCAATTTCTCTTTCCACCTGTTATTTATAATAACATTTTTTTTTGCCTTTAATGAGCACGATGAGTTGTATAATTAATCAACAAATAACTATGTCCCTATGAAAAGAGAAAATCTATTTTCAAAGGTATTGCCTGTCTCTGGTCGGGACTAGTCTAATGATTTAATTGCAGAGGTTTTAGTATTCATATTTACAAACCAACAGACACTTCATGCTGATTCTTTAAGCTATTCAAAGAATGTTTTCTGATTATGGCACTAGGTTGGAGCTTTGTGAATGCAGGGACTGTGGTTGTTTGTAGATAGCACCCCCAGTAGTTAGCATGTAATAAAAGAAGGCAAGCAGGAAGGAAGGGAGGAAGGGGACATGTATCGTGGAGAGAGCTTTAGAAAGATGGAGTCAATATTTTAGATGTTCAATCCAACCTCTATCTTGACCAAGATGTGTGGCCTTGGGCAAGTCATTTCTCCCATGAGCCTTGGTTTTCCCATCTGTAAAATGAGAAGATGGGACTAAATCATTCTAGATCACGGGTTGGCAAACCCTTGCCCAAAGGTCAAATTCGGCCCGCTCCTTGTTTTTGTCAATAAAGTTTTATTGGCTGCATCTATGCTCATTTCCTTACATATCATCTATGGCTGCTCCCATGCTACCCTGGCAGAGTTGAGGAGTTACTAGAGAGACGTTATGATTTGCAGAGTTCAGAAATACTTACTATCTGGCCCGTGACAGAAAAAGTTTGCTGACCCCTGGTCTAGAGGACTCTCAGTTGAATCCATTTGGAGGTCGGGGTTTTTTTTTTCCACTCCTGTGATCTTGGGACTGGGGTTGGTATTTTCCTCCTTGACTGATTTTCGTCTTATCCCAGTGATGGGGAGGGAGGGTGGTCACGGGCAGCCTTTGGACTCCTGTGAGTCACCCTTGCGCATCGTTCATCTCCTTACTCTGCCGGAGGGTAGGCAGGGTCAGAAGATCTGGGAGAAGAAATTTGAGGGGTGTGGGTGGACAAATCCACCACGAGGATGATGTCCCCAAACTAGAACATTGCCTGAGTAATTGATGGCACCGTCAGCACCTTCAAATGATCCACAAAGTAGACACTCAGGTCCTTCCTGTCCTGTCGCTTACGCCAGCGTAGGGACGTCTCTAAACGGTGTCCGTCATTGATTCCTGGAAACATTTTTCCTTCCTGTGCAAAAGAATCATAATCATTTTTCTGGAGACATTCAGGTGACAGAGCCCATCCTGCATGCGTGTGTGCTTTTCTCTCTGATGTCGTTCTGCGCTGGCTGGGCTCCTGCATTATAGATTATATCATTCTCTTTGCCTTTTGATTGGACCCATGGATGCTGAAACCATTTCAACTGACCTTGCACTTTCCCCACTTAGAGATGTGGAGACCAGACAGTCCCAGTTTTCTGGGCACATGACCCCTTGCTGTACCATCTGTGTCTAATCAAACATCAGGGCCTCCCTTCCCACCAAAGATAACAGTGATTCAGAAGTATCCGTAACCCGAGTCCTTGGGGAAGATAGACCTCTGGTCCCGAAGGCCTGGACACCCTGGAGCAGTGAGTAACCAGTGCTGTCTTTGGCCCCCCTTTTTGGGACATTACAAGAGCTCATTACAAAAGACTGTTCCCACCCCTCCACCCCCCCACCCTCATTAAAACACACTAGTCATGATTCAGTGCTGCCGCTTGGCCTTGGGTTTCCCCAGGGGAGTCTGTCCTCATCTGACTCTGATTTCCAGGATGAGCTGAACAGAAAATGAAGACCGAACATTTCTGAGTTCCCCCCCTGTGAGCCCATCTGACTGATGAGCCCTTTCCAGATCCGAGTCTTTCTCCCAAATGGTGCTTCTACGGCCCACGTGGGCATTGTATGTCTCTGGAGCTGTTAAAATAAGGTGATTTGAGTCAACATCGGGGGACAGGATGATAGAGTCATGTTTTGCATAGGGGGTCCACTGCCTTTAACGTCCTTCTTCCAAGGATGGCATAAAATGGTACAAAGTGTTTTGTAGAGCAATGAATCCCAACCTGTAGTGTTCACATAAAATCTATTAAAATGCACGCTCTGATTTTGTAGGTCTGGGTGGGGCCAGGGGCTCTGCATGTCTAAGAAGCTCCCAGGCGACGCTAATGATGCTGGTGTGAGGACCACACTTTGACTAAGGAGGTCGGGTGGCATAACAAGGTTTGAATAAATGGCGCCCAACTGGGTAAATGTTGCGTAGTTACAAGTACCGTAGACAAGAGATGGGACAGAGATTCAAACTCATGTCTGCTGAACCAGCCTGCTACAGTGCCGTAGGGACTTCTGGTATTCCTCCATCGGCTTGAGACGGAAAGATAACGATAACCTATGACTAAATAGGTGAGTGCTTCTGTTTCAGCAACAAATAGTTACTGAGCACCTACTCCTCCTTTTAAACCCAGTGATCATTCTAAGTTTTGGCCGAAGGTCACGCATCTACGTGACCTCATTTCTATCTCAGGGCATCCGCATTTGTACCCCCTGCCTGAAATGTTCTTTCTCCAGGTCTTTCTGTTGGCCATGCCCTGCTAGCCTGTTAGATCTCAGCTTGTATGTCCCCTCCTCTTAGAGACTTTCCCTGGCCATTCAATCAAAAGTCCCCCATCACTGCTCTCCATGTTTTGTTTGTCCACTGTATTTTGTTTACTTCAGAGCCCTTATCACTCTTTGAAATTGTCTTGTTCATCTGTTGACTTCCTGTCTCTCCACATTAGAATATTGGCCACACAAGAGCAGGACTTGCTATATTTCATTTACTGTCACTTTCCCTGAGCCTGGCACCATACCAGGTACATGGTTGGTGCTCAATAAATGTTTGTTGGATGAGTGAATGACCCAGAAGAAAGTTAACAGGGACAATATTTTAACTCCTTTCAATAATCCCTTCTGATCACCCCTAGCAGGATTTATAGGACATCGACTAATACACTGATGGGGAATTACTCTGACTGGGCCGATAAGAGCTGCTCCCAGTAAGACCTTTGTGATGCGTAAGTATTAGCAGAGTCCCAGCTAATAATATGTGTAACTGAAAGCCACACACCCAGATCTTCTTGGTGTATTCACCTGCTCAGGCTGCCATAGCAAAATACCAAAGACTGGGGGAGGGGCGCTTAAACAATGGAAATTTGTTTTCTCCCTGTTATGGAGGCTAGAAGTCCGAGATTAAAGTGCGGGCACACTTGGTTTTCAGTGAGGCCTCTCTCCTTGGTTTGCAGATGATGCCTTCTCGCTGTGTCCTCACATGGCCTTTTCTCTGCACCTGCATGCACAGAGAGAACGCTGGGCTCTCTTCCTTATACGGACACCAGCCCTGTCCAGTTGGGGCCCCACACTTTTGACCTCATTTAACCTTAATTACTTTCTTAAAGGCCTCATTTCCAAATACAATCATGTTGGGGGTGAGGGCTTCAATATGGGGACTTGGGGGAGTGGGTGGGGACACACATTTGAGTCCATAACAGTAGGTTTTAAGAGATTCTGACTTACTCAGGCTAACTCAAAGTGAATGGGCTCATGATGGGAATATAAGGAATTCAGGAGAGCTTCCTGGTGGAAGGGGCCCTAGGGTCCTCAGTAGCTCGTCTGTGATTTCTATTCTGTTGGGTTGTTGGAAACGTCCTGATGTAGTTTTTCTATGTTTTTCATTGCAAAAATGCATCATGCCTTTTCCGACAACCCAATTGCTTCCACCATTAAGGTGAGCATCTGCAGTGAGCATTCAGTGCTTTCTGGCTCGCCGCTTTTTTAAAGCCACTTTATTGAGGTACGATTGACATACACAGAGCTGTACATATTTATTGTACAACCTAATAAGTTTGGAGATAAGTATGCACCCATGAAACCATCACCACAGTCAGTCCCATAAACATTCCCATCACCTTCTCAAAGTTTCCTCCAATCCTATTTATTTTGATTTGATTTAATTGGTTTCTTTTTTTTTGTGGTAAGAATACGTAACATAAGATCTACCCTTGAGCAAAATTTGAAGTATACAATACAGAGTTGTTCACTTTCATTGTTATGCTCTACAGTACATCTCTAGGACTTAATCCTTGTGTAACTGAAACTTTGGACCCTTTGGTCATTCACTTCCTGTTTCCCGGCTCTCCAGCCCCTGATAACCACAATTCTACTCTCTGCTTCTATGAGTTTGTCTATGTTAGATTCCTGATGTAAGTGAGATCATACAGTATTTGTTCTTCTGTGTCTGGCTGATGTCACTTAGGATAATGTCCTTCAGGTTCATCCGTGTTGTCACAAAGAGCAGGATTTCCTCTTCTTTAAGACTGAAGATTCTGTTGTGTGTATAACATTTTCTTTGTCCATTCACCTGTCAATGGACATTTAGGTTGCTTCCATGCCTTGGCTATTGTGAGTAGAGCTGCAAGGAGCATGGGGGTGCAGGTATCTCTTTGAGATCCTGATTGCAATTGCTTTGATATACGTGCATATCCGGAAGTGGGGTTGCTGGATTATACTTTTTTTTTTAATTGGGGAACAGTATGTTTTTTTCCAGAACCCATCAGCTCCAAGTCAAGTAATTGTTTCAGCTATACAGTTGTGGAGGGCACAACTCAGTGGCCCATGCGGGGATCGAACCGGCAACCTTGGTGTTATGAGCACTGCGCTCTAACCACCTGAGCTAACCAGCCGCCCCTGCATTATACTTTTAATTGTTCGAGGAGCCTCCGTACTATTTTGCATAGTGGCTGCATCAACATACATTTCCAAGAGTGCACAAGGGTTCCCGCTTCTCTACATCCTCGCCAACACTTCTTATCTCTTGTCTTTTTGATAATAAATAGCCATCCTGACAGGTGTGAGGCGGTACCTCACTGTATGTTTTGATTTGCGTTTCCTTGATGATTAGTGATGGTGAGCACCTTTTCATATACCTGTTGGCCATTTGTATGTCTTCTTTGGAGAAAGGTCTATCCAGGTCCTTCCCTTATTTTCTAATTGGGTTATTTGGTTTTTGCTATTGAGTTGCAGGAGTTCCTTGTATATTTTGGATATTAACCCTTTATCAGATATATGGTTTGCAAATATTTTCTCTCATTCTGTAGGTTGCCTTTTCACTCTGTTGATGGTTTCCTTTGCTGTGCAGAAGCTTTTTAGTTTGATGTAGTCCCGTTTGCCTTTGTTGTTGTTGTTGTTGCCTGTGCTCTGTCTCACTTCTAATTGCATTCCTCCTGACCTCCAGCAACACTTTATCCCCCACCCTCTTTCACAAGTCTTATCACTCATTACCTTAATAGCTTTTGTTAAAACTCTAAGCTCCCAGGGGCAGGGTGTTTGCACAGGACCATTTCAGTTTTGGCTTATTGCTGCAAGTCCAAAACCTCTAGATGCTCGGTAATTTTTTACTGGCTTAAAACGACCATGTGACCACGTGTGCATCTGAGCTGAGGGCACAACCAAGGATTTCTTTTACTTGGGAAACCAACAAATATTCATTGAGTGTTTACTATGTGCCAGGCCCTTGCTTGGCTCTGGGGCTACTGCAGTGATAAGAAGACAAGGTCCCTGCCCTCATGAGGTTGTCGTCTACTGGGGGGGAGACAGGTGAGACGTCAGTAAACAAAACAAATACGTTTCCAGATCATTTTAGTTAATAACAAGTTCCCTGAAGAAGGTGAAACAGAATTATGTAGAATCAACAGAGTAGGCCTACAGGGTTTATTGAATGAACGAATGAATGCGTGAATGAGTGAGTGAATGAATGAATGAATGAATGAATGAATGCGTGAATGAGTGAATGAATGAATGAATGAACGAATACAAGCTATACACAAGGCTTTCTTGTTGGTGTTTTCACTTAAGCAGTCTGAAGTGAACACTTAATGAGTACCCTGCAGGATACTCAGTCATACTCATTAGGCTCCAGTCCCCTCATGCTGCATTTTAAGTGTTCAGCTTTTTATTGAAGTATGACTATCATCCAGTTCAAAAAGCAGAACATTCTAGCACTTCAAAAGCCTCCCTCATGCTCTCTTCTTGTCATTATTATTATTATTATTTTTTGATTTTTAGAAAGAAATTATTTTAAAATCACAGTTGACATACAATATTATATTAGTTTCGGGTGTACAGCACAGTGGTTAGACATTTATATAACTTAGGAAGTGATCCCTCTGATAAGTCTAGTACCCACCTGACACCATATATTTATATATATATATATATAGTTATTACAATATTATTGACTATATTCCCTATGCTTTGCTGTACACCCCTGTGACTGCTTTTATAACTGGCAGTTTGTACTTCTTAATCCCTTTCACCTTTTTCACCCACCTCCCCAGGACCCCTCCCATCTGGCAACCATCAGTTTTTTTCTCTGTATCTATGAGTTTGTTTTGTTTGTTTATTTATTTTGTCTTTTAGATTCCACATGTGTTGCATTATAGCCAATTCCGTTACCACCCCCCTACACTAGCCTCTGACCCATTAGTCGAGAGAGTGTCTTGGAAAACTGAGGCCGGATGGAATGATATCTGTAAAGCTCTCTAGGGGAGTGTCTCAGGTGACTGGGACCTATTGGAATGATAATAGTTATCTCCCCTGGGAGGACACAGTAACAGTGTCTTGGGGCTATGTGGAGGAAGTGT
>NW_017731412.1:3984688-4001581 GCF_001890085.2 Hipposideros armiger | reverse complement strand
TTATGGCTGAGTAATATTCCATTGTATATATGTACCACAATTTCTTTATCCATTCTTCTTAGGTTGCTTCCATATCTGGGCCATTGTAATATTAATTTTGTATCCTTCTTGATATTAGTAACTCCGTCTTGACTTCTAGCTTTGGCTGGATTTTAAACCATCAGGGTCAAAACTATTATAGAGTCGAATGCCAAAATAGCGCGATACCCTATTTGCAGAGCACACTTGTGAATCCCAACCTGGGACATTTCACTGAATGACAGGAGTTGGTTCTGTCCCAGCAAACGCGTCCTTGCATTGCTCTCCTCTCTCCTAACACCAGCTTCACACATTCTACTCTCTTTCTGGCCTTGAGCAAGGCAGACTTTGACAGACAGGGAATTCCAAAGACACTCTCCGAGCGAGCGAGCGCCACCTGCCCCAGCACTGCTGGCAGCGCTTTCCGCATGCAGGATGCACAAGCCTCCGACCTGCTGAGGAGACTTTGCACGTGGTTGATTTCATGCAACATCTTTTTGCTCCCTGCTGCGTTTGTTTTGTTTTTAGTTTAAAACCTTGACTCAACCCCGCTCTATCAAGTTTTGGTGGAGACGCAGAAGGATTTTCAAATCAGATTCCCCACCCGTCCAGACTCCAGGTCTAACTCCATAGAATGTGATGCCAAAGGTTACATGATTAGTTTGTTTCTGGGGTGGATGGGAAACGCATGGAGGAGCATGTGTCTCAGAACCTACCTTACTTCCTGAGCAGGGCCCCCGCCCTGCCCTCAGGTCTTTGCCAGAGGCCCCAGGGTTAATCTTCCTAAATGACAATTAACAGGTAGGGCGTCTTGAAACCCTTGTGGCCAGACCTCTGGGTCTATAAATCTACAGTGGGGCCCAGCGCTCTGAATTCTTAATCAAGCCCGTTTCCTTTATTAATCTCCAAGAGTGGGAGTGATTTATAAGACAGGCTTCCATTTGGTCCAGAAAATAAAATTCATTTCACAAACCCATCAGTGTGGTCCAAATCAATTGGCCACGATACTTTCCTATTTTCATGCTCTGCATCACACGGATCTTTTAACTTGATTGTTCTGTTACCAAGTATTCACTTAAGAGCCTCTACCGGTCTCTGTGCCTCGTGAAAATAATATTAGCCCCGGTGCAGTGATCGTTACTGATATGAAGACTGGGCTTTCGGATGACTGCGATTGGCAAGGGTCAGGGGATGAACTGAGAAAAGAGAGGCAGGGGAGGGGATGGAGCCTCGAGTCATCCAGTACTGAGGTTCCTGAACTGATGGAGAATGAATGGCCTGATCACGGGTTCTGGGCCCCACCCACACCCTGGGAAATCAGTACCTCTGGGAATGGGAAAATGGTATCTTCGGACTCGTCCATGTGAAGCCAAAGATTCGAGGGCCACACGGAGCTTCTATCTTAGGCTAGCAAGACCAGCGAGTCCATTCATTCAACACATGTGTGTTGCCAGGCACTGTCATTATCTGTGGGGATACATCCGTGAACAAATAGACAAGAATCCCTAGCTTTGCGGATGTGGCGACCACTTCATTGATTGCGAGGACTATAATAAGGGTGATTATTAATGCCTGTTGACTAGGCACTAGAAGATAGTTCATCCTCACCATAGCTGTAAGAAGTGGCGTGTGCTACCCGCCTTGTAGAGATGGGAACATTGGGGCTGGAAAGGCCGTCGGGTTACCTAAGGTCACTGCTGACGGGAGATCGGAACCCAGGTGTCCCGAACCAGCCGTGTACAGCGCGCTACAGACTGTACGTCTGCAGCCGCTTCGGGGCACAAAGTGAGGATGGTACAGGACCAAAGAGGAGACTGGCTCTTCTGTTCTCGCAGCTAGTAGTTATTGGGCATCTGCTATGCGTAGTCTCCTTCCTCTGAGGTGGAGACCCCGGGGTGAAGGAGAGAGCACGCCCAGCAGATGAGAAGCACGTGAAGGCACGACAAAGCAGAGGCGGGAAGAGCTGCAATGGGGTTACAGACCGGTCGCCTGGGGCGCACATGGTAGGCGCTCCTGGTCAGGGTTGGGGTTCTCTACAAAGGACGAGGTGGAGGAGGCCAAGTTGAAGGACCCCTGGAAGCTGGCCAGGCTGAGAGAACAGCATGGGCAATGGGGAGCCAGGTGCACAGTCGCTCTCAAGTTCACCGCCAGGCTGGCGGGGCTGATGGGACATAAAGCTGGAGACGAAGGCGGAGGCCCGGTCATGGAGAGCTTTGTCAGGGTTCTAAGGAGTTTGGATCTTCCTGATGACATTCGGAAGACATTGACTAGCTCGATAGTTTCAGGCTTAAATTTCAGAAAGAACCTTCCCGCGGTGAGGGATTCGGAAAATGAATTTAGGACAAGCAAGAAGCCCACGTAGCCAGGTCAGAGGTCAGGGGAGGGGACACCCTCCAAGGCTATCTCCACAGCCTCCTACATGTGTCTGTCCATGCGCCGGAGGTGTTTGGGAGGCTCCGCTGTAGAGAAGTGGTGCTGTGGAACCACAAAGCTGGGGCGGTAGCCATCTGAGAAGAATTAGTTACACTTTGGAATGGCTTCCAGGAGCCAAGAGCCAGAATGAGGTAAGCGCTGGTTGGATGATGTCAATACTGATAGCCTGGAGCCTTGTCAGTGGGTGTTAATAATATCCAGATAATTTGGACCCATTTCCCACATATTACCCAGGCAATGGCCCTCTTGGTTTGGGCAAAAGGCCACGAGCAAGGGACACCGCAGTATTCCTGGGGCAGTTTGTTAGATTCAGGGTATTCCGGCTGATATGAGGAGGAAGTGAAGACTAGGGAGGTGTTGGCAGAACAAGTGTTAGCCCTGCTAATGGGTGCCACCTGGTGACCTTTTGGTGATAATGGTGTCAGGCACATGATAAAGACTCCTGATGGCAGGAAACAGCCTATGTTTACAGAGCAATTTTCTCAGCATGGGTTCAAAGTGCAAATTGCTTGTGTTAATTTGGAAATCTGCAGAAGGGCTCAGAAAGGTGAGAGAGTGTCTGTGGTCGCCTGGATGCTATGGCTGGAGCGTGGGTTCAGCATCGCCATCTTCACCATCATCTTCATCGCTAGGCTTTCATCCTTTAGAACCGTCTAGCGGCCAAGCTGTGCTTCTTGCTTCATATGTTCACGTCCTTACAGGGGCCACGAGGCCTACAGGATCTGACCTGGTGTTTCTTCTCTGTCCATGTCCTGGTGTTTCTTCTCCAGACGCAATGGTGTCCTTGCAGTGTTTGTAGCAGACATGTTCCCACCACAGGACCTTTGCACTGGCTGTTCTTTCTGACTTGAACTCACTTCCCCCACCTCCTCACCTCCTCACTCACCTTCTTCAAGTCTCTGCTCAAATATCACCTTCTCAGTGAGACTCACCCTGACCACGCTGTTTAATACGAAAACTGTTCTCTCCTCCATACTCACTCCTAATTTCTACTATTTTGCTCTACTCCCCCCCCACACACACACACCACACATAGAATTTATCTTTTACACTCCAAATAATTTACTTATGTCTTAATGTCTATCGTCTGTTTCCCCTGCTATAATGTAAACTCCACTATGGCAGAGAATTCTGTTGATTTTGTTTTGTTTTTTTTATATTCTCCATTGCCTAGCACTGTGCCTGGCAAGCTTAGGTGCTCCATTAGCATTGAAAGTGTGACTAATCTCACTCTCAGAACACTTCTGTTGTAGAGGTTTTCTAACCTCTTTTTATGGTTGAGGAAACTGAAGTTCAGAGAGGTTAATTCACTAGCCCCAGGTAACACAGGATAAGTGCTGATTTGAACAGAGCTCTGATTCTAAAGAAACTCTCTCTTCCCTACCACTCTTGGTTGGGTGGAATTGAGTGAGCCACCTAGAGAGGTCATTTGGTTGGCTCAAAGTCACTCTTTGAGGTGAGAAAAGAAATCCATCTTTCTGGAACTTAGCTCCACATGTTTTCATTGGGATCAAGCCTCTTCTCATTGGTGGTTGGTCTTTGATATGCCTTTTAAGCCACGGTTAAGCCAACTGAATTGGAAATCCAAAGGGATCAGTAGATTTCAGAATATCAAGAAATGAGGTAACACTCCAGGGGGTTAACCTGTCTGGGAGAGGTCTTACAGGGATCATTGAAGTGAGTCTTGCCCCTGTATGCACCATCACTGGGATCTAGAACTTTCCAAGTGGGAACCCAAAACACATTATTGCGCTAATCTATGTATGTGCCTTGTAGGGAGCCAGTTTTTTTTCTCCCTGACTAGAACCCCTCCCTTCTTCATCTGGAAGCAGCCTCCTGACTTCTCTTTGGGGGACCCCTCCTCTCCACTCACAGGTCATGTGGCTTGGGTGGGGCTGACCACCATCAGATCGAGAGCTGGGCTTGAGACAGTCTGGCCAATTGGACAGCCCATCCTGGGCCCCAGTGATTGGTTGAAGGATTGGTGCGAGTCACAGATGGGTCCGTGAGAATCAGTTCTGGGACTTTTGCTGGAGCACCCAGGAAAGAGTTATTGTCTTTCTAGCTGTTTCTAAGCTGGCAGAATGTGGGTCTGGAGCTCCTGGTGGCCTTTTTTGAAACGACATGTGGAGAATCTGTGTAGGAACGAAGTCAGCAATTTGCGGGGAAGAGCTGAGAGCTGGAAAGAGATGGCTGACATCATTTGAGCCCCTGGGTCCAGCCATGCCTGAAACCCAGCCTCTAAATTTTAAAGCTGCATGAGCCAATAAAGCCACTCTTTGGCTCAGGCTGGTTTCAGTTTGATTTTTGTTGCTTGTAATCAAAAGATTTCTGCTTAATACAAGTGGGCTTGGGCTTTAAGTTGGAGAAATAAGCAAGTGGGATTACTTACGTGCCAACACAGTCTCAATAGAAAAGTCCAATAAAAGGGGTGGGTGAGGGTTTCAGACCCTCCTTAATAGAAATGGCAGATGCACAAGTCACTTTATGGCCCCCTATTATAACCTGTGCCCTTATTCCCTTAGATAGAGATTTGAGCTGGAAGGTGCACATTTTTCTGCATTTGGGATTCCTCTCCGTCAAACTGAGAATGCAACAAGTTTGTTACCTGGGCCCTCATTTTTAGTACCTTCATTGCAACTCGCTGTGTTCCACCTGAACAGAAAAGTGAATGCCTTTGTTGTCTTCAGCATAGGATCCCTCAGCGCTTCTTTACTCTGGATGCCATTCTGTTTTCTGAACGTATCCTTGTACGTCCTGTTCCCAGAGCCTTAAATAGAGTGGACAGACTAGTTCATGCTAAAGTGTAAACAGCTAACCTCTCAGCGTTTTAAGTGGGATCACTAGATAGGGCAGTCCTTCGATCCAAAAGGTGAGAATTGTAGGGACTATTAGAGGCTCTTGGGGGAGATTTTGAAGGCAGTGCCTTTTGGAAGGAGGGGAGAGATCTCCAGCATGGTCATTCATCTATTCCACCTGCTTGTGAGTTTAGTCCGTTTCTGTCGGAGGAAGCGGGACATTTCCCAAGGCTTAAGTACTGTAAGAAGTTAGAGAGGTGAGGGAGCAAAGGCCGCCTCGCCTGGGCCTCTACACCTCTTTCTGCGTTCCCATCCTACGGGGCTGGGCGTTGACATGCTGCTGACCAGCAGCCGAGAATAGCCTGGCGCTGGTCCCAGAGGCCATCCTCCCTCCTCGAGGACTTGGAGGACAGAACAATCCATGCCCTGTAGCAGTAGGTTTTCCACCTAGCACCTGATAAGCTGGAGCTGGGTTTAACGAAAGCCCATCAGATGGGGGCATGTTTTCAGGAATAAAGACGCCCCTATCGGTCCCAAGTGAGGGGGTGATGGAGACGCTGGTGAACTTAATGCATTGCTGGCTGAGACCCAGGCTCTGGCGGCCCGTTCCTCTCAAATTCCTCTGTAATCAGCTAAATTAGCCCATTGATAGAACAGCTCATCAAGGGGCAGCTCAGAGGAGGGATTGATGGACGGTCACCTTTTCACGGAGCTCCGGACTGGGGGATAAATGGCCCATTTACTCATGAGGTTGCAATTGAGTGCTCTCTCTAGGTCAATAATTTCTCCTTTCTTGCCCTTACTCTTCCTGGTCCCGGGCAGAAAGAGGCCCAACGCCGCATCAGGTCTGACTCCTTCCTGAGCCGGAGTGCAAAGTATGTGCTTAACCCACTCATTGCTGACTGAGCCCACACATCCTCTTGGAAGGGAGGTCTTTCCTTGATAAATACTGCACAAGTCCAACCATACACGAGAAGATTCTCCCCGTGATTTCCCTGCAGGAGAGAAGGAGTGGGGAAAACTTAGGTCCCTACCACGTCCCTCCTCTTAGAGGGGCCCTCCCGCAATTATTTTATTGAGGCCAGTAAAGTCCTATCTGGGAATAGCTTGCACATCAAAGCTAGTTCTCTGGAAGATTCCAGGGTTCACCTGTCAGAGCCACAGAGACTTAACAGTAGTGCCAGCAGCCGTGACTCAGGCCTGCGAGTGTTTGATGTCATGTAAACAAGCCTTCTAATGCTCACTTTACAGAACATCCCTGTGGCAGCGGCCTTATGCTGTGGAGATCACAAATAGACACCTACAGTGTGAATGAGGGGAAAACGCAAGTGTCCCAACTGTCATCATGTTAGGAGTGTCGGTGCTTGTGGTCGGGGATCCCATTCCCAGTGATGGCACCGCGTGTGGGTTAGAAATGGCTGCGTTTCTGAACAGCGTAGGCCGAAGTCAGCGGGACATGAACTGGGATGCTGGGCGAGGTGGAACCCACAGTGGCTTCCTTAAGACAAAGATGCAGTCAAGGAGTCTGAATTCAATTGTTGCATGTTATACGTGAGTAGCCGAAAGTAGATGGTCTACGTCAGTATTATTTTGCATTACATGTGATTTAAAAGTACAGGTCAAACTCAGTTCACACGCTACTTATGCTAAGGAAACTGTGAATCCTGCTCTCACCATTGGCGAAAGCTTGGGCCCACCTTATAGGTGAGGTCGTCTCATATTTGGAGTTGTCTTATATTCAGGTATATACCGAAGGGCCTTTGGTATTTTGGGAAGCACAGGGATGAGGTCAGGAGAGGCCTGGATAACTTTGTCTTGTGGTCTTAGATTTAAACGTGTTTTAACTTTCCTACTGTTTTTAATGTGCTTAGAAAAGCAAGCAAGAAAAAAGAAGGCGTGTTGATTTCGGGGTAGCATTTCCCAAGGTGGCTTTCTTAATTCTGTTCTAGGATATGCTTTATAAGACAGTGATCAAATAAGTTTGGACAATGCTGCCCCGGGTAGCACCCTCCTGGGGAGTCAAATGCAGAGGCCCTGACAAGTCCTGCAACAGGGAATGTACTAAACACAACTAATTTAACCTAGAACTCCCTAAAATGATGATAGCTGTAAGTTCTTTTCATACAAAGCACTTAGGACTATCACATACAACAAAACAGAATGGTATCCCAAAAACAATTTGGGAAACATTGAACTTGGGCTATCTCAAAAATTTCAAGGGCGGTCACACATATGAACTAATTTGCACTCATCTTTGCTATTATTTAGATAGTAGAGGGCCTCTAGGTAGTTAATGGACCATGGTAAGAGTCTATTTCCTTTTCCGCTGACATAGTACACAGGTCATTCCTCTGCATCCTCAGGGAAGGCTTAGATTTTGTGGCCGGGTAGACTTTGAATCAAATTCTGGTGCTGTGTGCCCATGAGTGAGTGTCTTCACCTCTCTGAGCCTCAGCTGCCACCTCTGAAAAAGGAACCAATCAGCACTTGCCTTGAAGAATTTCTGTGCAAGATGAAAGGGGCATGTTTCTTACCTTGCCTTACCCCATCTAGCATCACGTCTGACCCGTGTAAGTGCTCAGGAAATGACAGCGTGCCGTTGGCTGTAATATTCCTTCTCAGAGCCTCTGAACTGTTGTAGCTTTGCTCATTTGGCCCAGCTTCATGTGGTCAGCATGCTTGAATTGCACTGGAAGAAAAAAAGGAGGGGGGCTCAGGAATGCAGGGATCGTTAAGGTAGGGCAGACTTTATTGCCAAGATGTCTGTTTTGGGAATATGCAGATGACATCACTGCTTCTCACCTGAGAGACTGTTGGAAACGTCAGAATTCATATGATCCCTTTCAGGAGAGCCATCAACTTCGTTTATTAAAAAAACACACTTTCTTGTATTTTTAATGATGAGTCAAATATGTACATTGTAGAAGTTCAAATACAATAAAGGTATGATGTAAACAATGAGAGCCTCCTTTTTATCAACATTGTTCTCCCAAGGCGAACACTGTGACAAATTTGTCAGGCTTCCTTATTGACCTTTTCTATATAATAATAACAACAAGAAGCACTTTTTAAGTGCTTAATATGTGCCAAGCAAATGAAAATGCTTTCCATCTAGTCTCTCATTTCACCCTCACACCATACTGTGGATGGGATGTACCAGGCTTTGCCCTTATTTGACAGGTGAGGCAATTGGGACTCAGAGAGGTTAAGAAAACCCAAGGTCACACAGCTAGTAATTTGTGGTGCCGGGATGTGAGCTCCATTTTGTTCGACCAGGGTCCATATTCTCGGTCATTATTACACACACATACACGCACACACACACGCGCGCGCGCGCACACACACACACACACACACACGCGACACACACGCGCGCGCACACACACATTCACAAACACACACACGCACACTCATGCACATACACATTCACACACACATTCACACATATACACACATTCACATGCACACATTCACAAACACACACGCACACACACATTCACACACGCACGCACACACACATTCACACACGCACGCACACACACATTCACACACACACACACACACGCACGCACACACACAATTTTCTGTCACCATATAGGATCACATTATCTCTAGTGGTCTGCAGCTTGCCCATTTCCCTTACCCGTATATCATCAACACCCTTCCTTGACAGGAACTCTCGCCCTAGTTCATCCTTTCTGACAGCTGCATAGATTCCATTATGCGGATGAACATAATTTAACCAGTTCCCCGCTGATGGGCATTTGTCCATTTGCGACGCTTCCCTGTCCCTCCTCGGCCCCAGAAGGGCTGGCTTCCTCCCGCTCTCTGGCTGTAACAGGAGAATCTGCGCAGTGTCTCCATCCATCTAAGCTCTGTGGTCTTTAAAAATACATAACCCCCAAAAGAAGGCTCCATTAAACAAACTTATAAAATATGAATGGGTTGCTTACCCTGCCCCTTTGTGCAAGAGCGGAAGGGTCATCCCCCTGAAACTTAGGCCAGTGGGGCGTCTGAGGTCTCCACATATTTACGAGAGGGGAGTCACCTTGTCAGGGAGGGGACTTCAATTAGATCACAAGCCTCCAGTGGAAAGGACTCAAGTAATTTGCTGAACCATGAAACACAGCTAAAGGCCTGAGTGTGTGTGTGTGTGTGTGTGTGTGTGTGTGTGTGTTCATGCACACTTCTATCAAATCACACACGAAACCAAAACGTGTTCAGATAAACTCGTAGTAAAGAGGCGAATTAATGGGTTGTCTGTGGAGGGGCAGGGTAGCTTTGTGGCTAAGGCCATGGACATGAAGCCCAGCCACGAGCCAGCTTCGTCATCTTGGGAAAATCACATCATCTCTTTGTGCCTCAGTTTCCTCATCTGGAAAATGGAGATAATAGCAGCCCCTAGTTTGTGGGGGGGGGGTGATTGTGAGGATTAAATGAGTTCAAGCAGATCTTTTAGAATTACTCAATTAATACACGGCCACTGAAAAAGCGGTATTGATTAGTAGGGATAGGAAACCACACCCTCGCTCCCTCAACTCACCTGTAATCCTACCACCTAGAAAGAGCCACTGTAAACATTTTGGTCTGTAACACTGCAAGCATTTTCCTTTGTGCATGTACTCTCTCTTTTGCACACACCCATGCACACACCCCCAAATATGCACAGTGGTTATGTGATTTAATGACACAAAACTTATATCTTCTGTACTCCTTTATTACTTAATGTTTTCAACTAACAAATGACTGACACGCTTACTGTATGAGTTGCTAAGGCTGTAGTGACAAGGTACCACAGCCTGGGGGGCTTAAACAATAGCAATGTGTTTTCTCACAGTTCTGGAGGCTGGAAGTCTAAGATCAAGGTGTCAGCAGGGTTGGTTTCTTCTGCGGCCTCTCTCCTTGGCTTGCAGATGGCCAGCGTCTCTCTGTGTCTTCACATGGTCTTCTCTCTGTGTGTGTCTAGTCCTAATCTCTTCTTCTTGTAAAGACACCAGTCATATTGGATTAGAACCCACCTTCATGACCTCATTTTAACTTAATCATCTTTTTGAAGACTGTCTCCAAACACTATCACATTGTGAGGCTTAGAACTTCCACATATGAATTTTTGGAGGACACAGCCTAGCTCGTAATTGGGACATCAGATATCCTCTGCACCCAGGATCACAGATACATTTTGTTTTATGTGGTGACTCTGATCAGCTGGCCTTGGCGGCCTGGAAGAACGTGTTGTGAAGGATTCTGAAGTCCTATCTGGGCAGAGTGGGAAAGACCAAGATGATGTCTGCCGTAGGTGCAGGCTGGGGGCGTGGTGATATGCATGCAGTGGGTTGTCCCCTTCTGGCTGAATCCAACTTGAGGTTACCTGCTTTGTGATTTGGCTTTAGCCCGTCGCATCCCAGAGAGCCACACTGGGCCATCGCCACATCTGGAATGTGACTTTGCCCACAGTGTCTCCTCCCATTCTGACCACCAGGATGATAATGATGGTGGTGGAAAAGTGGATGGACATGGTTGAGTCCATGTGGCTCACACCACTGGCCACATAAGTCTTAGCTCTGAAGAATCACCAGCGACTGGCAGGACGGGGGTATGCCTTCCCTTTAAAATGATCATTTGGCCAGGGAAGCTGATGTTTATTCTGCTTAATGGCACTGGTACGTGAGGCCTGATTTGGTGCAAAAAAACAGTCTCCATGTATAGTCTTCCTTTGCTCACCGTTTCTGTTTGAGAGACCCTAATCAATGGATCAATATTTTTTTTTATTACATCCTTCCAGTGATTTGGGGATGAGCAAGTAAAAAGAAACTTATGCAAATAGGCTTTCTATATCACTCATTCATTCATTCCATACATGAATTAATTCAACAAGTATTTATTGAACGCTTCAGTACAAAGCATTATAGCTCTCTTAAGAAACATAGGAAATAAGCCAGAGGAAAGTTAGGCACTCGCTCTTGTAGTTGATGGTTAGTCCACTTTCCTTGAGTCCCATCCCATTAATTTTTCTCTCCCCTCTCGTGAGGAAATGTTGCCGCCTTCAAGACTCCAGGAAAACCCTGACACTGAGCGAAGAATAAAACAGCACATCAGTTTCGGGGCAAGGTCTTAGGGATCAAACTTAGCTACCTCATTACTCAGGTGGTGAAATGGAATTTGCCAGAAGTTAAATAGTTTGTCAAGGTCATACAAATTGTTGGTGGCAGAGCACAGGCCAAGAGCCAGGGGTCTGTATTCTTGGCTTGATCTCATTCAATTGCACCCCAAATTTGACTCTTTTGGTATCTTGGAATCCCCATGTGGGTAGAAATCAGGTCCCGCTACATAAGCATTTATAAAGAAGTGTTACATTCAGAACCTCTCCATCTCATGGGAGTTGCTGGACGTTCACCCGAAATGTTTCCAAGGAATTTTCAGAAGGAATGAACTAACTTGCTAATTTCCGTTTCTCTCACCTGTGTAGGAGAGCACCTGGCTCACCTCATGCCCGCTCTTAATGGATGTAGCCATTCATACTAAGAACAACCACAGAAACAAAACTTTTGCTAATTTGATAGGGGGAAAAAATGACATCACAGTTATTTTCCATTTTTTACTTCTTTGATTTACAATGTGGTTGGGCATTTTCTGATGTGTTAATTGCCTACATTTATTTATTCTGTTCTGAGGTGCCTATTTAGGTCCTTCGCTCATTATTCTATCATGGGGTTTTTATTTTCTTAATCATTTGCAAGTATGATTTACATAGGAATATTAACAAGTATTTTTATAATTGAAATGTTAAACTTCTGGATGTTGCAACTATTTCGGCATAGATTTCTTGCACATGATCAAGAGGTTTTGTTCTTTTTTTTAAAGATTTTTATTGGGAGTTGGGGGAGGGGAACAGCGTTGGGGAATTGCGGAAGGGGAACAGAAAAGTTGCTGTCCTTTTGTTCTTCAGTCTAGTTGTGGAGGATGTCGCTTCACTGGCCCATGTTGGTATTGTGATCATTGCACTCTTCCCGGCTGATTCAGTTGCTCATCAGCCATTGGATGGCAGCTCACGGCAGCTCATGGCAGCTCACGAAAGTGCATGCCAGCTGCCAGCCAGCCCCACTGCAGCCTATACCGTCGCCTGCAACTGACAGCAGTCCAGCTCCAGGTCGAGCTGTTGTTCACCATCTTAGCTGTAGAGGGCGTAGCATCACTGGCCTTCATGTGGGATCCAAACCAGGGCCCTCTGCTCAGAGGTGGCGCTCCCAAGCCAACTCTTAACCAAAGCGCCACTCGGCCTGCCTGGTTTTGTTCTTTTTTAATTGTTTCCATCTCTGTGGTTATTCCACCAACCCTCTTCCTCCTAGTTACGTGTATCTTAGTTTCATCTTGATTGTAGACCCCTTAGAGTCTTGTATCTTTGCTTTGGATTTTTAAAATCTTAGTTCACGCAGTTCTCCTTTTCTCTTTGTTACAATTCTTTGTATTTTTTCTTTGATTGTTTTGTTGTTCTTTTCTAACTTCCTGAGTTGATGCTCTCAGCTCATTATGTGTATCCTTTTAAGTGCAATCGTGGTAGCATTTAATACTATGACTGGCACTTCTGATTACAGCTTTGGACACTTCCCATGTGATTTTTAAATAGGAAGTGTCTTCATTATTGTTATTTTCCTTGTTGCAATTGTTGGTTTGGGTTTCCTCTCTGTCTCAAGTTATTCAAGAGCACGGCTTTACATTTTGAAGTAGTCAAGGTTTTCAAAAATACTTAAAGCAATTTCAAATTTTATTACCTTGTGGTCAGACAATTCAATTTTGAGCAACTGCTCATCACTTGCCATCCTGCGTTCAGGCGCTCATGTATCCGAGGCAGGCCTGTGAATGCCCTTGCTCTTTGGGAAGCTTGAAGTCAAAGGGAGTTCTGACCCGGATGGAATGAAAAGAGCTGAAATCCCCAGCGGGTTCCCGTAGCCCTGATACGGTTTATAGCGATAGCTGTTGAGAATTCAAGGGCTTAGAGGGGCCGCTTCAGAGTCTGCGTTTTCATTTTCTTCCCCATGTACATTGCTTTTGTAGGATTTCATTTCTTGTTTAAGTAGGTCAACTTGTACGGTTTGAACAACTTCAAAAAACTGTTTTTCAATTGCGGTGTAATTGACATACGTCATTATATTAGTTTCAGGTATGCAACAGAATGATTCAATATTTGTACATATTATGAAATGCTCACCACACCAAGTCACCGTACATAGTTATGCCCATCACCATGCGTAGTTACAGAATTTATTTTCTTGTAATGAGAACTTTTAAGATCTACTCTCAGTAACTTTTGAATATGCAATACGGTATTATTAACCAGAGTTGCTATGCTGTACATTACATCGCTAGGACTTATTTACCTTATAACTGGAAGTTTGTCTCTTTTGACCTCCTTCACCCATTTCGCCAACCCCTTACCCCCTATCTCTGGCAACCACCAAAACGTTCTCTGTCTCTTTTCCCCACATACATTTTAAAGCTGGAAGTTACCTGGCAATATCAGAGGCTAGAATTCTCTCCCTATATGTAGATGAATGTCTGAATGACATAGAACAGGGGTCGGCAAACTGTAGCTCGGGAGCTACATGTGGCTCTTTGGGTACCTTCCGTCTCAAAAGTTTGCCGACCCGGGAAGAGCCAATCCTGTCCCTCGCAACAATTTAAAAATTATTCGAGATCCATAAATATATTTTTACAAACAAGGAAAATTTAAAGTAATATTATAAATGAAACTATGATAGTCTTATTTTCATTTTCAATTTTACTTCAGAGCCACGTGTACGTACCCAAAGAGCCGCAGTTTGCTGACCCCTGGTGGCTCTTCCATCTCAAAAGTTTGCTGACCCCTGACATAGCACACATGTTCTCTTACTGCAGGAGTCTGGGCTCAGGCTGCTTCATCCAGAGAGAGTCCCAGGACCGAGTATGTTTCTTGGCGACTTCACCATACCTTGCGCTGGCTCCCGCTACACTCTGGAAGAATTGTGGGTCCAGTGGGTTCCTTGCTACCCATAAAGTTGAGTTTTAAGAGGGGGGCCCCCGCTAGCTGGCTGAAACTCCTTTCTCAATTCATGGGAAATGCATATTGTTGAACTGTGGATTTTCACTCGAAGGAAAAAAAAAAAGTGTTGCCCGTTAGAGAGTCCACTTAAAAAAAAGTAGAGTAAGGGAGAGAGTTTTATTTCCATATGGGTTATGTTAAGGAATCTGTGTGTGTGTGTGTGTGTGTGTGTGTGTGTGTGTGTGTGTGTGAATGTGTACACACACATAAGGAAGAGAAATGGCCCTATTATAGGAAGCCTCATTAAAGAGGCCTGGAAAAGGTTAGTCCATTTGCAGACTATACATCTTAATCTCCCCACACTAACCTGGAGAGAGAGAGACAATCTACAGCCAGCGAGACCCTGGCTCCAGTCCAAGCCCCGGATCAAGTAAACCCTGCCTTTCCCACCGGCTACCCCTCGTTAGCACCACATATTAACCCGGAGAAACTTTCTCCCGAGGGGCTCCAGGAAATGGGAGGACATGGAAGCCAGTTCAGAGTGGGGAGACCCAAGTCCCCCTTTGGGCTGCCGCTTATTCGCTGGCAGGTGCATCTGGGGGCTGGGCCCCTGGAAATTGAAGAGAGGAAGCCAGGAACGTGCTATAGCTTAAAGTAGTGCTGATAGGTTGAGCGGCCTTTCACCTGTTGCTGGCTGGTTCCCATCTGTGTTAACAGCTTCCAACTGGCCTCATTATTTGAGAAACTGGAGGCCTTTGGGCAAGGGGCCTTAAGCTGATGCTGCGTACACCCCCAGATCCTCTCAGGGCTGTTTTTAGGTTCCATTGTCGCCATGCAGAGCTGTAGGCATAGGCAGGTGAGAGCTGGCTCTGGCATTCCGGCTTGACACTTTACCCAAAGTGCAACCTGTGAGCGGAGACGCATACTTTCTGAGCCTCAGTTTCCCCATGTGAAAGGTGTGTGTGTGCGTGCGTGTGTGTGTGTGTGTGTGTGTGTGTGTGTGTGTGTGTTTCGTGAGGGCGGGAGATAGAAACAGCAACTGCACCTACTTCTTTGTCATAAGGATTAAGGAGAGAAGGAAGTCCAAACTTTGTATTTATTTTTTATGTTGTGCGTTCAGGCTTCAGACTGGTGTTTTCGTGCAGACGCCGAGCACGTCACTCTTTCCCGCCCTGCCTCTGTCCTGCGCAGTGCAGGCTCCCCTCTCCCTAGTCCCACAGCACCTAGTCTGCACCGGGCGTTCTCGTCTCCCACACCCAGCCCGTGCTCCCCAAAGCGTGGTCTGTGGATCAGCACCATTGGCATCCCCTGGGGGCGTGCTAGAAATACAGACTCCCCGGCCCAGCCCTGGACCTACTGAATTAGGCTCTGCCTTTTAACAGGATTCCCACATGACGCCTGTGCGTGATAAGCTCGTCAGCGCTGCCCAGCAAGCCCAGTGTGCACGTGTTCGTAACATTCAGGAGGCCCTCTCCATGAGCAGCTTCTGTTCTGGGTATTCCCGTGAACGAAAGGAGGCCCTGAATGGGCCAGTCCTCAAGGTTTAGGCACAAAGGGGCCCCCGTACTGGGTACACAATGTTCTCTTGCTGGCAGTGCTTTCAAGTTTTCTGATTACATCAAGGAGGGAGGCTCTTTGGGGGAATCCTGTGTCCTTCACACCTTATGGAGGGCTCCTGAATCCATAGGCAAGAGCAGAGACAGCTGCCCGGTCAAAGCTAACAATGTTCCTGGGATCAGAAGGCAATTAAACCTCGGACAGAAGGGCAGGAGGGTTTGAGGCTGAATCTGACATGAAGATACTTTCCTAAATGTCTTGTCTTCCCAGATACAAGTACACTCCTTGATACAGCGAAGGTGGTATGCAAAGCTTCATTTTTTATATGTGCCCCCAGACCCCAGCCCTGAGGGATCACAACGTGTGCTCCAGCATGTATTGCCTTGACCTGGACTTTAGCATGTTGGAGCGGGAAGGTGGCATTGAGATATTCATTGCAATCATGTACCTATCCTCCCTGCCTGTGCTCAGGGGAGACATCAATAATCAATTACCACACTCTTCCACACTGAGCTCAGATCTGGATACAAGAGACCATCACTAGATCAGACATGATTTGGTCTGCATCTGTCTAGATCTCCTGAGTGCCAGAGATGCTGTCTGGCAGGTCTGTTTCTGAACAATGCAGCTGAAATGCCCCCCCACGACCCTCAGCTAAGCATTGGTAATTATTATGGGTTTAATGAGGATGATAAAATTACTCTGATCCTTTGGAGAGAGCAAGCACTCAAGTGTGGAATTCGAGACAAGAATGCTCTCAAATAACTGACTCCTTTTAGTAGAGATGGAACACTGGAATCTGTTGTTTTTTTTGTTCCAGCATATCCATCACCATGATTTTCTTTGGGAAAACCCGACTCTTTAGGTCTAGTGGTTCAGGTAGGATGGACAACACCTCCCTACTCCCAGAGCTAGTGCGTGACCAATCAGAGCACTCCATTCCTCTATCCTCTAATTGGTTCAATAGCAGGCACATGACCAATCAGAGCACACCATCTCTTGGGCCTCAGTGATTGATTCAGAGGAGGGCATGTGACCCAACACAGGTTGGGCTAGATCACAAGGTTCAGT
>NW_017731412.1:3912722-3983268 GCF_001890085.2 Hipposideros armiger | reverse complement strand
AAGGAAGGAAGGAAGGAAGGAAGGAAGGAAGGAAAAGAGAGTAGAATGGAAGGAGAGAGCCCCTTTGACCTAGCAATCACACTTCCAGGAATTGACTTAAAACAAAACAAAACAAAAAACCAGGACAGGGGTGCAAAGATGTAGGAACAAAAGATGTCCCTTGCTGTGTTGTTTATAATAATGAAAAATTGGAAACAACTTTGTCTTATTGGGAATGGAGTACATAAATTATAGTACATCCAAACAATGGGATAATGGGCAACTGTTGAGAAAAATGAGGAAAGTATGTGTATATTGCCATGGAGAGACATAGTGTCTTATATTTAAGTGAGACATGTAGGTAGCAAAATAATATGTACAATATATTCTTATGTCTCAAAAGAAGCCTTAAAGGATTCTGGAAGAATACATCAAATTGGTAACCACAGATATCTGTGGGAGGTGGGATTAAGGGGACATTTTTATTTTCTCTGTATTTGAATTTTAACCACCACCATATATATTGTGGGGAGAAATGACGATGTGCGTTTTTGAGAAGCAGAGGCATGGAGGACTGCTGGGAATGGACGACGTCAGACCCTCCCGCGTTTCCTTCTGCCAAGTGGGGCTTTCCGTTGTGATTCTTCACTTATCGGGCTCCTTATCGGCCTCCATCAGCTGGAGCGGTGAGCCCGTCCAGCGGGAGGTTATATGCCTGTAAGGAAAGCTGTAGAATTGCAGGTGCTTTCTGTTGACCATGAACTCAGAGCAAAGGTTCCGGTGTGGGTCTATCTGGATAAACTCTGGGCAGGAAGTGCTCTGGCAGGAGACCATTACTCCCAGGGGAGCCCCTGACAGCGCCCTCTGCAGGGACTTGAGAACCGGAATGGAGCAGGAAAAAGGGATTCTACAGGGTAGGGAGGGAAACAGGAGAGAGTTTCATAGGCCTGGATTTCAGGCCTGGATTTCGCTCATGGCCTACTGGGAGATGGTGAATAGGAAGTCTGAGGGAAAGATGGACTGACAGAGAGGAGATGCAGTAGCAAGGGATGACAGCTACCTATAGCCACGGCGGTGGAGCGATACTGAGAAACAGCTGTGCAGCTTAGCTGTCATCTGATGTGTGGGCAAGTCATGTAAGCTTTGCAAGCCTCAGGTGCTCCATCTGCAAAATGGATACGACGCTCTCCCAGAGTGCAACTGTAATGACGTAAAATGTCATAATGCAAACGAAGCACTTAGCGCCATTCCTGGCATGTAGAAAGTGCTCCCCAAATGGTACCTGTCACAAGCAGATCTATCATTGAGCACTTTTCCATTGGTCTCTCATGGCCCCAATCAACGTGGACCTTTTCCTTATTTGTGGTTTATACCAGATACTTTGGTGCTTAATTATATATTATCTTGGATAGTTCTTTAATTGCTTTGCATGTCGTTTTATGATATCTATGCGATCGTGAGCTCTGAGTTGAGACCCAGTATTGCATTTCTGAATCCAAATATAATGGCGAGCATCAAGTACTAATGTGGGAAAATGATCATTCGATAAACTGGTTGGCATTTGCCTGTTTCTGGGCCTTGCTAGGTGGAGTGTCCCAAGAAAGTCTGGCTTCTAAGCAAGATTAGAGTGCCTTTTGAAAATTTAAAAGTTTCTTACATTTCTCTCCAGAATAACTCCTAAAGGGTAGAGGGCAGGAAAGGGTCCAGGTTTTCTGGGGGAATCAGTGTATATAATTTGAGAGGCCCTGGTTAATAATCTGAACACAAAATTAGGAATGCAAGATTGCTAGGGCCTTGCAAGGAACGTGTGTGTGTGTGTGTGTGTGTGTGTGTGTGTGCGCGCACACTACAGAGCCATCCAGCATATGTCCAGGAATTGAAGTGATACCAAGAGAAGTAGTCCCTGTACATAGGTTTGGATGTATGTCCATCCACTCACGAGTGGGTAAAATCTGCTACAGCGTGCATGGCTTTGGCTCTTCTTTGCCTTGTTTTTCTGGGACCCTTTCTCTATTTCCAAAGCCCCACGGCAAGTCTCTCTGCCTGGTGCCAGGCTGGGTGCTGAGCCCAGAGCAGAGAAGAAGGCGTCAAGGCCCCTGGCCTCACATAGCTCATGGTCTAGTAGGGAGATAGGCATGCCAAGAGGCAGTTACAATGCAGGGTGATCGGTGCACTGGGGCCAGGAGAGGACAGGGGAAGGGCACCTAACCTAATTGGGGGGGGTCGGGGCAGAGGGCGTTCCTGGGGTCAGTGATTTATAAGCTGGGATATGAGGATGGCAAGTTGTTAGCAGGAGACTTTGAGGGTGGGGTTGGCAGGAAAGGTGTCCCAGGTAGGTGGGGGAATGGACAGCTGAGTCAAGGATAACTTGCTCAGTCAGAAAAGCGTGACGGGCAACATTTCTTCATTTGTGTAGCACCTTGAGTGTTGAGCCCTAGTGTGACACTCATTCTCCATGTGAGCCAAGGAAGACGTGCAGCAACGAAAGACTCTATCCCTTTGCTCAGGCTGAGCCCCACCGCCCCCACCGCCCCGCCTGGAATTTCTCGTGTGGCTTTGTATCCAAATTCGTCTTCACCTTTAAGATCCAGCTCAAATGTCACCTACTCCGTGTAGCCTTCCTTGATTTGCAAGATAGAACCAATTCGCTGTTCTACTTCCTCGTACCCTCTGAGCCCTGCTCCCTGCATTGTAGCACTTACGTTATTCTGCCGTGTATGAAAATACAGTGAGCAGGGTGCAGAGGTTAGGAGCTGGGGCCTCAGAGTCAGATGCATGCGGGGTCCAGCGCTAGTTCTCTTTCTTATTTGCTGTGTGACCTTGGGAAAGTTACCTGACTCCTCTGAACCTCCCTTTCCTCATCTGCTAAATGGAATGAATTCTGTAGAGAGATGCCCTGTGGAAAGCATTGGGCACAGTGCTTGGCATAAAGCAACCACAAAGAATTAGGAACTGCCATCACTGAGGGGTTTGGGTTTCTCCTTCTCTTGAGCCTCCGAGGACAGGTCCCATCCCTCACTCACTGCATCATAGTAAGTGGCTGGTAAACATTTATTGAAGTGAATCCAGAAAGTGCTTCCTCTACCCAGAAAGAATCCTTCAGCCTGAGGGTCCTGTTGTGGACTCTGTTTCTTCATGCAGTGAACTATTTATTGAGTGCTAGTTTCCAGGGATTTGGAAATACAAAAATTCTGGGAAAGACTGGTATTAAAATAAGAACCCAAGTGGGCCAGCCAAGTGGCGCGTTGGTTAGTAGTTGGCTTGGGATGCCAGCTCTAAACAGCAGGGCCCCAGTTCAGATCCCACATAAGGGTCAGTGACGCTGTGCCCTCTACAGCTAAGATGGTGAACAACAGCTTGACTTGGAGCTGGGCTGCTGTGAGTCGCTGGCGATGACGTAGGCTTCAGTAGGGCTGGACGGCCGCTGGTGTGAGCTGCCGTGAGCGGCTGTCCAATGGCTGGTGAGCGACTGCCTCACCCAGGAAGAGCGCAATGATAATACCAATATGGGCCAGTGAAACGACGTCCTCCACAACTAGGCTGAAGAACAAAAGGACAGCAACTTGTCTGTTCCCCTTCTCTGATTTCCCAACGCTGTTCCCCTCCCTCAACCCCCCTATAAAAATCTTTTAAAAAAACCACAAAAAACAAGGACCCAAGCAATTATTTCAATGCAGTGGTGGTAAGTTCAAGAAAAAACAGGCACAGCAACGATCAGAGTGTATAAAGGGGGCCCTTGATCTTTAGCAAAGGCTTGCCTAAGGGAAGGGTGAGATAGGGAGATGCACAGGAGTTAACTGGGGGGAAAACTTTCAAGGCAGTGGGGATGGCTTGTGCAAAGATCCTGGGGTGGGCAGCAGCATGGACTGCTAGAGAGAAGGAAGGCAGGCCAGCATGACTGCAGCCCAAGGGTGAAGGGCAGCGTGGGGTTGGATGGGGCAGGAGCAAGACCATGGCAGGCCATGGTAAGGAATCTGAGTTTGTTCTGGGGATGGTGGCCCAGGAAAGGACACTACAGGCTGAATGGGCACTGGGGTGCCTTCTGAACCCCTGGGAATGCTGGAATGCCCCTGACCCCCCTCCCAGCTGGGACTTACCAGAGAAACGTCTCAAGGATGGGAATTCCCACTTAAGGCCCAGGATGGGGCCAGGTAAACAGAACGTCATCACCCAGCCCCTTGTGATAACAAGGGCCACAGAGCACAAAGACGGGAGCCGAGGAGGGAGACGTGGCAGAGGACAGCGGGCGTTTCCACAGCTCCCTTCACACACCCAGGAAAGGCAAACCAGCGACAAGGGTGTCCGGCTGGGAAAGGAAGGGATATTGTTGAAGAGTCGTGGCAGTGACCTTGGTTCAAATCCCTGCCATGTACCAGATAAGTTATTGAACTTGTCTAAGCCTCAGTTTCGGCATCTGGAAAATGGGTGTAAGCACAGGAAGCACATCAAAGCACTGTAAGGAATTTACGGAGATAAAATGTGTGATGCACACCATGTGCCCAATGACTCCCCCAGCCAGGGGAGGCAACTCCCCCTCGGAGAAAAACCCACGAACGCCAGGCTGCAGTTGACTGCTCTGTCACATATTGTTGCTGTTAACATTAGTCTCCAAACATCTTATCCATGTCTATCATGTAAGCTTTGGTAGATATTTTTTAGCCTGAAACATGAAAGGAGTCTCCCTAGGGGTTGAATGTGACTTCAAATCCCACCGACATAGAATAGAACTGCCTCCCTAGTAAATAAAGCTCTCCTTGTGGCCCCAGTAATGTTTTTTACTCCTTCTCACACCTTTGTGCTGTGCCACCTCCACCTGAAATACCCTTTCCTTCTTCCCTTTAGTCTAAATTCCAGTATTTGCTAGGACCAGCTTCAAACACACTACCCTCCTAAAGCCTCTAAATGTTCTATGCATCTACGTTCTCTTCAAAGCCTTATATTTCTGTTCTTGGGTGCTTTCAGTTGTGTATGTTTTTGCCTCCTCTACTTGATTGTTGAGCTCAGAAAGATGAGCACTTTCCTCATTGCTGCAAAATGGCTGCAGGGGCTCCGGACCTCACGCCTTCTCAGCTCCATGTCCAGAGGAAAAGAGAGCTTTGAGCTTCACTGGCCTGATTTGGGTCAAATTTTATCTATGAAACAATCCTGGTACCCAGGGGATGGGTAGGGAGATTAGCTTAGACTAGGGATTGGCAAACATTTTCTTGGAGGGCCAGATGGCAAATATTTTAGTCTGTCAATAATATCTCTTTTGCAACTATCAACTCTGCTGTTGTCACATGAAAAAAGTTCATAGACCATCTGTAAATGAATGAGCACGGCTGTGTTTGAATAAAACTTTATTTACAAAAGCAGGTGACTGACCCGTGGATGGTAGTTTGCTGACTTCTGACTTAGACCAATTAAAGCCTCATCCTTGGAGCAAGATGGACCCAAACCGGATGGACTGAGTGCGTGGAGAGTCTGTAAGGAAATTCAGGGCACCGTTGTATCATGAAAAAAGTTAACGGCAGAAAAAAGCAACTTTTTGCCTCCAAGGATCATTGACAAATAAAGGCCCCCTAGGCATCAGTCAGTCTTGTTCAGCGCATTTAAGGAGCAAGAAGAAAACCAGGTTTGTCTGCTTAGAGAAGGGCTCCTCCCCATCTCGTGGGGAGAAAAGAGTTGGCTGGGAAGCTCTCACATTTATACATAGCCTGTATCTTTCTAAAGCACTTTCAAATTTACGACTTCACAGTCTTCCCCAGAAAGCCAGAAGGTCAAGCATAATATTATTTTCATTTTACAGATGAAGACACTTAACTTCTAGGTGTGACATGGAAGCCTTGAAGAAAGAAGCAATAGAGTCTAAATATTGGCCAGACAAGATTAGCAGCCTACGCGCTACTACTCCCCACCCCATGCTCACAGCAGACATCAATAATCCATCCCCACACTCCTTCCCACTGAGCGCAAGTGGTGCCTCAGAATCCTCGCCACAACAGGGCCCTTGTTGATCAGAGCTGGCACATGAAGGGAAACTCTTTTGTTATTTTGTGGAATTGCTGAATTACTCAACACTCCCACTTGCAGCAATTATTTATTGAGTGTTTATTATTAGCCAGGAGAAACGGTCATCTCATTTATTATTTTTTTAGAAGGATTCTGGCTAGGTGTCCCAGGTGCCATGATGGCCTGTTTCACATCTCCTCCCGTCAGCTCTGATTTCAGCCTCAGCTGCGGTGGACAGATCCCTGTGGATTCACACACGCCTTCCGTTGACAGTCTCAAGGACCTGTGCCCTGTATTTCTGCCTTTGTCCCAGGGCCTTCTCTGATGCCCTGAGAGTCTGCTAGGTGGCACCCAAGCTCTGCTTAAAAGTGCAGGGACTTAACCAAGGGACTATGGGAGCCATTGAATAAATACTCCAGCCTCCTGACCCCCAAAAGGGTAGTTCTGGGAAGTCTTCTGTACATGTCTCCGGTGGTCCCTGCAAAATAAGACCCTTTTGCCCATGGTGGAGACCTTGATAATATGCTCATAAAAATGGCTTTCCCCTCCCCCCTCATTTGTTTGCTTCTGCTTCCTGGGATTGCTTTCCAAATAAATTACTTGCACACGAGTTCATGACCTAGGCTCTGATTTCAGGAGACCACCACCTAGGACAACTATGGGTCCCCGTTTTGCCTATTAGAAAATGTCCCCAAGTTCACACAGCTGGTCTTTCTGTACTGGGGTTCCCGTTCTCACCCACCAGGCAGCACTGCTCTCCCAACAGGATTTCAGGTCACAGATGGGCACCAAGCAGTGGTGTTCTGGTATGTTCTGTGCTACGGTTTTGTCAGTGAAAGAAACTAATTGGATTTGACAGAGAGGAAGTGAGCCAGTTGTGTCTCCTAAAAATAGCCTCATTTTCAGCCATCCCATTCAGGAACAACTATGCTCACCCGAAGAACCACCACCGATGTCTCAGAGTTTCTAGGTAATTACAGCACTCCACTAAATCAGATCCCACGAGAAGAGTATGACGAAAACACACGTTTCAAAGCCCACAAAGTGGAAATAATTAGCAGGAATCCCTCTGTCTTTCGTTGTAGCAGTTTCGATCCAGGTCCATGCATAGCTACAGAGGAGGGTAGAGGATGGGCCAAGATGATGCTCCTTAAGGCATCATGGGAAATTCCTGGCTAGCTGAGCTGAGGTTAAAGAGTGTGTCTTCCATTCATTATGTAGTTCCCAATGCCGGTCTGCTTGGTCAGAAGCCAGCGTGGCTGGGTCCCCTTTCTGATGGTCAACAGGTGCCCAGTTTGCCAACTCTTCTGAAAGGGAAGAGGGACCCCCCCGGGGTATGGAAGCAGCTGTGACTAAAAACACACATTCTGAAGCTCCTTCCAATTGGACAGACCCTCTGAAGGTGGAAAAGATTGGCAGGACTTGAATCCGAAATTCAAGGAGAATGGCCGCTCTAAGAGCTGCTCCCTTTGAGGCTGAAGCCGCACACCTGCCGGTTTCCCAGAACGAGTGACACAGCCCAAGGTGGGAGACGGACCCTTCCCTACACTCACGTCTGCTCCTGTCTTTCCAGAGTATTCTAAACAAAACAGAACCCATAATCCCTCCTCTTCAAATAAAACCCCCGAACCAAACAACAACAAAAAAAATGAAACATGGCAGAGAGGTAAGACATGGCAAGCAGTTAGCTGCCCCTGCCTGCCTACCGCCTCAACAGATACCCCACTTATAATAGAGAAGAAAATGTCTTGTAGGTTAGTGATTGGTGAGGATTCTTTAACCAGCCATGACTGTGACTTTTGTGCAAATACACACACACACACGTACATCCATACCCAAAAGCATATATAGTCTCTCTGGTCCTTCTTTGAAACCTATCTCAAGACTGGTTTAGGGACTGTGTTGATTACTCCATATTTCTCCTTCTCTGTCCTGTTCAGTGCCCACTTTCTGTTGGGTTTGGCCATTGGGATGTACCAGAGGGAGACTGGAGGGTGACAGGAAAGAGAGGCCAAGACATTGGTTCTTTCTTCTCTGCCTGACTGTGATCTTTGCAGTGGCTGCCTGCTGAGTGGCCTCGTTTCTGTGCAGCCAGCAATGAGCAGGCTCTAGGGACCCCATCCCCAAAACTTCCCCTACTAGGTTTAGGGCTGGTAACAGCTCTCCACCACAGCCTGTGCGTGGGTGCATCACCAAACCTCGCTGGTTCCCTTAATCCGGCCTGTACCTCTGCAAAGAGTCCCCTCAGTCGACTCCCATCAGGTACATTCTTTTGAGGCTGCCACCTGTTCCCTGCAGTCTGCTATCCAGGGTGTTATGTTTTTAGTTTAAATATGATCCCAGAGTTGACTGATGTTTCCTGCTTCACACTGTGTGCCAGGCCCTGCTGTCAGCATTTTGTACATATGATGTCGTGTATCCCTCACCAGAACCCAACGAGGCAGGTTCATTTTAAGTCCTATTTTACAAACGAGAAAACTGAACCTCGAAGAGGGTAAGCCACTTGCCCGAGACCACTGAGCCTGCAGGCGTCAAAGCCGGGATTTGAACCCAGGTCACTCTAAAGGGAAACTTGGTCCTCTGTGAACTAAAATAAGAATTTTGGATGGGAGAATCTTCAGCGATTTGTCACCTGATCAGATTTGAATGCAATTTTTACGTTCTCTTCTTTCATCTAGTCCAAACATATTTACTGAAAACCCACCTGTGGGTTATCTACCTGTGTTAGGTGCTGAGGTCAGTTCAGTGGTGCAAACAGGCCTGTCTTTCTGCTGCAGCTCGTAGAGATGAGTGGGCTCTCTGATACTCAGCTCAGTGACAGTCCAGGCTCGAGTCACCCCTGGCCGGGGTAGGGGCCCAGGGGTGCCCCATTTGAGGTCCATGGAATGTGTTCTCCAAAGGAGGAAGGGTTTTCTGTTATCAGGGAAGAGGAAAAGATGGGAGGCTGACAAAATAGCAATATCATGTACGGATGCTTAACATTGCTAGGGAAGGTGGGGGGAGGGCTCAAGGAAGACCCCAGAAGAGGTGACATCTGTGCTGAAGGGTAAGTATCAGGCAAGGCAGTCAGTGAATGGGCGGGAGGGCACCAGTGGGGGGGGGGTGATGGTGTGCGACTGCCCCAAGGAAGAGGGGCAGCCGGTTTAAATGCTGGGGGGCTAGGGGGAATGGAAAGAATTTTGGGATAGCTACAGCAAGGATTGTAAAGGGCAGGTGGGCGGGGAGCCCACGAAAGAGATGACACTGACGCGGCCAGATGATGAACTGTCTACCATGTTGAGGTCTTTGGACTTGAACCCATGGGCAGTGGGGAGCCGTCGGGGGGTTGAGGCAGGGAGCGTGACGTGATCAGGTCTGTGGTGCAGAAAGATGGCTTTGGGAAAACCTGCCTTGTTCCCAGCTGCGTCCCCCGGTGCCTCGAACAGTGGCTGGCACATAGGTGCCCTGTAAATGTGGGCTGAAGACGTAGCCTCAGGACAGGTCGCTAGGACAAAAATAAAAGGGTTGGCGGGCTCTGAATTTCTGTGTCCTCTTTTTCTTGACTCAGCAACCGTCCTGGAACCAAACTGGAAATCAGAGTCATCAGAACCTCTGTCTCTCTCCCGCAGGATGAAAAGTAACGCCGAGCATAGGTGTAATGCTTTTGAATCGGGGGTTCAAAGCTGTGTACGTGACAAGCATAGTGTACGTCATTTTCCTCATCCTCTCTGCTTTCAGAGGCCTCTGTCCTGCTTTATTGCCTATCCATCAGACACCCTCATTTTCATGTCTTTGCCTTCTTGTGAACAACTAGGCTGACCTAAGTGCTCTCCGCACACACAGGTACTGATTCCTGGAAGTAAAGGGAGTGTGCGGGATGCCAGCGGCCTCTGCCCTGGGAACATTTCCTCTTAGGATCAAACCACCCAGAAGCCCCGGGCGCTGCTGAAAGGAAACATCCCAGGTGTCAGCATGTGCCGGGGGGTTAATTCAGATCTTCCAGGCTCAGCCAACCCCCTTGACATATCAACGCAGACAAAGAGTGAAAAACTCCAGCGAACGCGCTGCAGTGTCATTGGTGGGGGACATAGTCTGATGTAGCCTCCCTCCCTCCCTCCCTCCCTTCCTTCTTTCCTTTCTTCCTTGCTTTTTTAGAGGGAGAGACTTGAAAGTTACACAGATCTGAGTTCCAAACATCGGGCTCTGCCACTCATCGTGTGGCAGTTGAATGTTGCTCTATGCCTCAACTTTCTTCCCCGCAAAATGGACATCACTATTCTATTTCAAAGGGCTGTTATGACATAAGCTCAAGCAGAAGTGGAAGCTGTTCAGTGGGGAGCAGCCATGATTTCCCGGGGAGACTCACACCCGGAGGGCATCAGTGCCCAAGCTACAACGTGAGTCAGAAGCCGGCCTAGGGCCGGCTGGTGGAGTTTGTTTTCTCTCAGGACTTCTTCCCCGTTGCCTCTTTTTCTCCCTTATGCCCTTTTCCAGATCTGTTTAAAAATTCTTTGTAGATGGAGAGAGAGAGAGAGAGAGAGAGAGAGAGAGAGAGAGAGAGAGAGAGAGAGAGAGGGAGAGATGGGAGATGGTCACAACCGTACAATGCTGGTTAAAATAATCCACTTAGGGCCCTGTTGACGGCAAGGACAGAATCGTGGCTCCAACCCTTACTGGCTCCATAACTGGGAAGGACAGGTGTGGAGTTGGTTTTAGCAGCCCATCCATGGGGGGAGGGCTCCCTCTCTCCATCTCTCTTCTCAGCTTCTCTGTTGTTCATCCTTCTCTCCGACAGGGGCTTTCAAAGCACAGTGGGTGGGATGGCAGCGTGCACAGGTCACGAGAAGCCCTGTGACCTTCTACCATCTCGGTGTCACAGCTCTAGAGGCAGGAGAAAGACTCTCTCCTGACTTGAGACCAGGGCAGGGCTCTGATGGACTGTCTTGGGTCACATGTCCAATGGTGCACTATATATACTTGGACAGAGTAGGCCTGAGTCGTGTGACCTAGGCCACACGGGACCATCGCCGTGCGGAGGGTTGTGTGACTGGTGGTTCTGTTAGAACGACAGTCATGGGCAGCCTCACGCCGGAGCACGCGTTCTGGGAGATGCGTCGTTAGGTGATTTCATGGTTGTGCGAGCATCACCGAGGGCCCTTACACAAACCTGGATGGCACGGCCTCCTACTGCCGTTCTGTAACCCTTTTATACAGCTGGCAGGGCAGCGGGTCCGCTGACACCAGCATCACCGGCATTACCGACAAACGCAAGGGTAATGCATTGCCGTGATGTTGCCACAGCGGCCGCGGCACTGGGCGCTAGGAATCGTTCAGCTCCATTATCATGTACTGTCATATGTGCGGTTCATCCTTGACGGAAACGTCCTTATCAGCACATGACTGTACATGGAGTAGGGGAGGAATGTCCCCGAAAATGCTATGTGTGTGGGAAACACACCTTTACCAGGAAAAAAAAAAAAAAAGGAAAAACAGGAGGCTGGGAAGACAATAACGCTATTACATCCACAAATATCCCCTTTTATCTTTTCTCCCTTCTTTTCACACTGACGAGGGAGTCTGGGTTTGTGTTCAGTAAACATCGGCCCTGCCAGGACCGGCTAGAGCTGTGGCTAAAGATGAAGGAGCATGGGCTTTGCGTTTAGACAGGTCTGAGATCAAATCCCAGCTTTTCCCTTTGCGGGCTGTGTTACTTTGGACAAGGTGTAGAACCTCTCTGAACTTTAGCTTCCTCATGTGTCAAATGGAAATCATAGACCTACCTGATGTGACAGCTGTGAAGATGAAATAAAAAGTGCTTCCATAAGTGGTAGCCAGCATGATAACAATTACTATCATCGTCATCATAATTATTACTGATATCTCGGGGATTGAGGTGGATGGATAAAAAGGAATTCTAAGAAGATGAAGGGGGGGCCTCACAGTGTTAGGGTTGGATCAGAGAGGATGAAACCCAATTAGTTCGTTTTACAGGTGGGGAAACTGAGGCCCAACAGGTAGCTTGGCCTGTGTTCGGTACATGCGACAGAACTGAGGGACTACAGAGATGAGATCTTTGCAGGAGCCGGAGCCTGGAGCCAGTTAGCCTCGCTAATGGCTTTCAGAAATTACCAGGCCACAAAACATGCTTTCTGGCTTGAAGCATCCAAACGGGCCTTACCTGTCTTGCTGAGAGTCAGGCTTTCTCCTTCTCACCAGTGAACCCTGCATTGCCAGGCTGGTGAGTTTGAATTTTTTTTCATTTTAATAATTTTTTAAGACATTTTATTGGGGAACAATGTGTTTTTCCAGGACCCATCAGTTCCAAGTCAAGTAGTTGTTTTAATATAGTTGGGGGGGGGAGCGCAGCTTCTTGGTCCATGTGGGAATCGAACCGGCAACCTTGGTGTTATGAGCCTGCGCTCTAACCAACTGAGCTAACCTGCCGCCCCTAAATAATTTGTTCTTGAAGTGATTTAGAAGGACTGGGTCTTCTTGTATGGGAATTGGTTTGTGGCATCACTTTTTCCCAATACTCACACAGGATATCTCCCTCCTTCCCTCCTTCCCTCCCCCTTCTCTTCTAACATGTGAACTTCCCGCGCCTTGTGCTAGGCACTGTGCCAAGGGTGGGGTCAAAGAATCACTCATTTGTACATTTACAATATTTCTCAAGTTCATCTATGTGTCTGGCGTGGTGCCAAGACCCTTGGCGCTGGGAATGCAGCAGGAAACCAACCCCACTTAGTTCCTGCTCCTCTGGGCCTTGCATTCTAGTGTCTCCCATTCTAGAAACGGGGTGTTCGGTCTGGGTTGAGTGTCTGCAGTGAGGAAGGATGGCATGGGGTCAGGTGGAAAGGTGAGAAGGGCCAGAACACGGTGAGGGGTTTGGAGTCTATGATGAGGGGTGCGGGCAGCCGCCGAAGGGTTTTATAGCAGCTGAGGGGCACACTCAGATTCATGTTTGGGAGGGGGCACTGCCCCCGGCCCACCTCTGTACCATCAACCAGCACTGTTCCTGTCCACAGTCTCTAGACTCCACTCCCTCTGACCTTCTCTCATTTCCACCGATGTGCGAGGCTCCTACCCACCTCCAGACCTGTGCAGAAGCCATTTCTGCCACCAGAGACCCTTTCTCCCTTTTTGTCAAGCTCACGCGTCATCCTTAAGTGTTCATCTCAACTGTTTCTTTCTCTGGGAGATTTTTCCTGATCTCTGCCCCCACCTTTCCCTGCTAGGCTCAGTCCCTGATCTACACTCTGAAAAAAAATCCTATATTTCTCCTTTGTTGTAAAGATCACCATCGAAAAGAAATAAGACATAGCTGTGTAATTGTTTAGTTTTTTTTCTGTGAGACTTTCAGCTCCATGTAGACGAGGCTGGGTCTCTCTTGTTCATTTTTATGTCTCCAGTATCCAAGACAGTGCCCAGCACATAGAATGCACGATAAGTAAATATTGGTTGAATTCAAAAATGAATGACAGAGGGAGTGAGTGGATGAACGATTGAGGGGGTAAATGAGTGAGGGAATAAATACATGAGAAAATGAACGAGGAAGTGAATGAATAATTGAGTGAATGAATGGATGGATGGATAAATAAGTGAGTGAATGAATGGATAAATAAATGAGTGAATGAAAGAATAATGAATGAATGAAATAGCACCCAGAATGTTTGCAATGTGATTAGGCCGGGAGGCCTAAATGTGACTGTTGCCACCTGGTTTATGTAGGGTAACCCCTTCCCTGACCTAGTCGCTTAATGGCTTTTTCAGAAGGCACAAGACTTGATGAATCATTTACTAGTCTTGCTCCCACATGCCAAGTGGAAAATCGTTTCTATCCCTGTGTCCACTCTGTTCGATTGCTCATGGCTGCCTAGAGCTTCTGTGTTTGGGAATCCTTGGGAGGCAGCTATGGGCTCGGTGGAGAATGCCACTATCTGTTAGCAATGTCTGCCATGGATAGATACCTCAAGGTGAACAGCTTACCCGTTCTTCCTATCGGTTAGTTTTGGGCTCTTGGGGCAGTTGTCCCTTGAAAGCAGAGCTCCATTGAGTCTTAAACCCAGTTCTGTCTCATCATTAGGCAAATGCAGTGCTTTTTGGGGATGGGTGCTGACCTCAAATACCAATTTTGCTACTATTACTACTTGGCATGAACTATTGGTATTTTTTTTTACCCCCTCTCTCATTCTCCTCTTTCTCTTCAACTCTGGTTTCTCACAGTCTCGATCACAAGCCTGTTGAGGGGCCCTGAGCCCCATCTGGAAAACTAAATTGACAAATTCAATAGCTTCTTCTGTCCCTTGGGCTGAACCCAGAACATAAATCAATTGCCCGAGGGAGACTTTCTCAAAAATGCCGTGTGAGACCAGCTGTGGCAGAGTCCCTGGGAGCTACTGGTTAAAAAGCAGCTATCTGGAGTTCACCCCCTTCCCTTCCGTCTCATTCTCAGTTAAGCATCAAGAAGTGGCATCGTCCATAAAAGGCAGCGAATGAGGTCTGGCGAGGACAAAGCGATTCCTCCGGCATTGTAAAATGAGCTGAGGATAAAGGGATGGCCAGTGCTGCTGATTTCAGCCATGACCTGCACTTCTCAATTTCCTTCAGCCAAATCCCACTCCATTTATTTTTAGCACGAGGACAGGGAAGAGGCAGTGGGCTGGCACTGGGGAGAGAGATTTCTAGTTTTGGCTAGGCTGGTTATTCATATGTGACTTTGGGGCCTCAATTTCCTGAGGAACCTAGGCAAGTTATCATCACCATCATCATCTCCTTCACTATTAAAGCCATCACCACCATCATCATCTCTACGGCCATTTTGACCATAACCACCATCATTATCACCATCATTGTTGTCATTATCATCATAACTACCGTCATCACCATTGTCACCACCATGTCTTCATCATCATTTTTGCCATAACCACCATCATTATCACCATCATCACCACTGTCACCATCACCGCCCACCCTCGTTATCAACTTCACCACCATTGTCACCATCCTTATCCTAGGATCACTTACTGAGCATGCTCTGTGATCCAGGCGCTCTGCCATTCACTGTAGAAAGCATTTTTTAAATCTAATCCTCACAGTTTTCTGAGGTCTGTACGTCTGTACGTCTGTACAGTAGGCCCTCGCTTAACATCGTCCATACGTTCTCCAACTTTAAGTGAAGCAATGTATAACAAAACCAAATTTACTGTAATTGAGATAAACTAGAGCTCAGTTCCTATGCCATCTCATCAGTATTATAATGAAACGACACTGAACAGAATGATGTTCTTCGAGGACCTGCTGTATCACAAACGCCGCTACTCCAGTTCTACAGGTGAGGAGACAGGCTCAAGAGAGGTGACGCCCCACTTCCCCGGTGAGTGGTAGGGCTCCAATCCAAGTCAAGCTGCTTTTGTTCTTAACGACTAAATCATGAAACCTTCCCACGCGATCTCTTAAGGTCCATTCCATATTAAAAATAAAAATCGTAGTGTCTTTTCAAGTTTTGCCATTTCCAGGTACAGACAGAATGTCTGATGATTTCTTAAAAACATGGCTTTTGGTAGAGCCAGGAGTGTGTAATGATGAGATTATTTTATGGACCTGCTGTTAGAGGACCTTCACGACTTTGTCCAGGGGAAACAGGCCTAGAGGGACATGACTTGTCCACAGCCACACAGCAAGTTAGGACCAGTCTTGGGAGCCATTTAGTTTTCCTCTAGGCAGGAAGAAAATTGTCAACAAGTTCCCTGGCTAATTTCCCCCATGCTCGTAGCAAAGAAGGCTAAGAAAAGCAAGATTTGAAATCCATGGGTCAGAGTTCAAAATCTTAATATTTTCTCTACTGTTGTATGATCTTGGTTGTAAGCAGTTGAACTCTCTGGGCCTCCGTTTCCTTATCTGTAAAATGGGGATTGGAGTACCGACCTCATGTGGGACCATAAGGATTAAATAAGATACTGTGTTCAAGGTACTGACTCAGCATAGGCCCTAGGACATAGTAAATACTTTGCTATTCTACATCATGGTTCTAATGACTATATTTATTACTATGCAATATGGTTTATAAATATAGATTGTATAGTTTATGTTACTGCTATACCTTGTGTTGAATTAATTACCTCTCACAGCTTTTTATTTTCTCTGCACCTCAGTTCCCTGCACTGTACCACTCCATTGGGAGAAAAAGCCTAACACAAAGTGAACGGAACCCAGAGTTCCTGTCTGAACTGCAGATTTTCAATGCAACAAGGTATTGCTGGAATTAGGTAGCGAGGTGCCTCAAGATGACCCCCGGCTTGCGTCCGTGTGCAAGCTGACAAATTGACTTTTGTCCCCCAGTCAAATTATTAATGAGTTGCCTTATTGACTAATTTCTAAGCACTCAGTCAAATTGGGTAACCAATCCAATTTGGACAGGAGAACAGCGAAAAGCTTTAATTCATCCATTTTTCAATGGGGTGCATGTCATTGTCCGGAAAAGAGATTGGAAACAAGGCCTCAAAACCTCAGTTGAGCATGGACAACCTGGGGGCAGTAATTACATAGCAGCCTTATCTTCATTTTTCCCTGTACTTGGTTTCCTAAAATAAAAGAGGGGGTGGGGAGGGAAACCTACCTAGTTTAAAGATGGGAAGAAAGAATTTGGAAGTCTTTTCCCGCCATTAAAATTAAATATTAGCTATTAAATGCCTACTCTGTGTTGGGTACTTCGACTTATTCGTCATAATTATTAAGCACTTCTTGTGCAGTTCTCATCTGTATTCTTTGACGTCCAAACCAACAAGATGTCAGGCATGGCATAACAGGGGCTGTCATAAGATGTATTTTTTTTTTTAAATCTCTGTATTTTTATTTCGCTTCTTGCTTTCAAGGCTTCCCAAATCTTTTGCAAACATCCTCTCTGACATCTTTTAGGATGGAAGGCAGTGAGCACAGCTGTTGTTGTAAAAAGGTAGGGTATGAAGGTGAGGAGAGGCAGAGCTGTTTTCTGAAGATTAACAAACACTTCCCCGACCCTTTGCGTTGGCAGAGCTCCCAAAAAGCCTACGAGAGGGAAACAAAGAGAAAAAACATAGTCTACCTGTTTGTCGACCTGGCTGAGAGGCAGGGACTTTCTCTTTCCTTCCCGGGTAATAAAGGAAACACTGAAGAGACAGCTTTGTCCACAGACAACAGCCAAGGAGTCCCCCATATTCCCCCATCAGAGAGGGACCCAGGTAGGGTGGCCCAAACCCCAGCTCCCTCTCTGAAAATCCTCTTGGGGGAAACGAAAGCAGACACGGCTTTCCATGTGTGTGGGGCGGGTGCCTGGCACCACCTTCCACCCCAAACACACTTTCATTGGCTTTTATTGGCTAGTGAAAAGAATCAGTTCATAGTCAAGAGCCACGCAGTGACAAAGGAATTCAGGTAAATTAGTTTCAGTTCTTATGTAGACTGTCCTTCTTTGGAATTTGAGCTTTAGAAAATAAAGCCTCCTTACCCCTTATTCCCTCCACCCCACTCTCCCCTAAGCCTTTTAAAAAGGATTTTTCTTCCCTTTCTAAACCTCTTCAAGAAAGAGTTTCTTTTCTTTCACACAGAGGGGTTGGGGGGAATTAAATTCACCAAAATATCCTAACATTGGTGCATGCAGAAAATTCAATGAAATCCAAATTAGGTGCATTAAAAAAAAAAGTTGTTTATTGCTGGGACCCTTAAAATATGCAGACGTACACCAAGAGAGAGCTTCAAAGCCCATTTTAATAACTAACTGCTTACCTGCTCAAAGCTTTTATTCACAGGTCCCCCCTTTCGCCCCAGCCCAAATACTTAAAATGCAGTTAAAGTTTAAGCTTTTAGTCCCTGGAAGTAGCAACAGTCACTTGCACAGAAGCGGTGTCCATAAAATCTACAAGCCCAGTTTTCCATTACTCCGTTGTAATTAACAATCCAGTAGTAAATTAATGGTCTGGAATTCACAAATGGTGTGGAACTACAGGGCTTAAATATTTAGAAAGGGCTCCCGACAGCGTGCTGGGTTCCATAATTTGATTTTGTAACTAAAGCTTGCACAAAGGCGTGACTCCCTGACGGTTAATGTTTTTCTAAGCACAGCCCCAAAGCGCTCCATTGATAAATTGAGGGGTCCCCCCCACCCCCTTCTCCACGTTTTCATTTGATCCATCTTTTCCTTTTTATGTGCTCCATAACTTCGATTTCTGTCAGCTCGGAAACGCCACGATGCTATGATTCTTCTTCTCTCTTGTTAAATACTCTTCTCATCGAAAAAGGAATTCAGTTTCCCTCAGAAGCATATATCAGTCACCGGGATAAAACTGCAATATATACATTTTAGGGGATGTGAAACAAGGTCCAGCAAAGATATAAAATAGACATGGGGAAACAAAAGAAGGAAAAATATGGCAACCCTTCTAAGGCCGGCTGATGTTTAAATAACAATTTGGTGTTTAGACATGAGAGGCTGCAAGTCAGGAAATTTGAGGTTCACCCAGGCGTTCGGGGCTCTTAAATCTGTTGTCAGTTAAGGGGCACAAAATGGTGTGAATGTTCAGCAGAGCATCAGTTGGACTTCGAATTTCCTGGGCGTTTTTTTTTTGGTTTTTGTTTTTGGATTGTATCGCAGTGAAATATTATATTCTCCCCCCCCCCACGGCCCCCAAATATATATCTAATTTCCTTTACAAAGACTAAAAAAAAAATATTTTTCCCACCAAGTTACAAGAAAACACACATTATCTTTCCCAATAGGGCATTATCTACTCTATTATTGGGTATTTTGGAGAGCTAAAAAAAAAATGCACAAAAATAATGTTCTGAATCCGTTTATTGTGTTTTGTCAGATAAAAAGAGCTGATTTTGATTTATTATTTCATGTAGATATTATGTTGACGTTCATGTTTGACATTTCCTGAGAAATATTTCCGTCTCTGAAGTCTTTTTTTAAAAAATGCATATTTTAGAAGACTTTAGGTTTTTGGTGGGGTTTTTTTTCTGTTTGTGTGCGAGTGGTGTCAGATGGGGTGGGTGATGTTTAAGGTTCTTCATGTTTAAGATCTTCGTTCACTTAAATGAATTTACTGGGAAATTATAAACTTTATAAAAGGCGGACATTTCTTGAGAGTCCATGGCTTCCAATAGTCCTTTTTTTTTTAAAGCCGTTTTTCTCTTCTTTAGTTCTATAATTACAGAAGGTTTTAAATATGAGTAATTATACCTGGACGTATCTCAGGATTTAAAATGGACCTTTGAGGATCATAGGAAGGAGTTTCTGCATTTCGTAGGTCAATAAAATCAAAAGCAGTTATAAAAAAAAATAAGTATACAACTGGATTTGTTATTCTTTCAAAATCAGTTGTACATAGAGACCCTGTTCGGGGGACGGCAGGGTGGGGGCAGTGAGGGTGGGTGAAATTTCAGATTGGAATGAAGTTATAACCCACATCAGGAAAATTGGCCCTTTAATGAAAGAAATGAAAAAGACTTAATCACTGAAAACCCTCCAAAGTGACACTTCAAATTACATCAGAATGCTACACGTAATGCAGAACGAGAGCCTTTCATCTGAAAAATGAAATACTTAATGATTTCAGTGAGTTCGAACCTCCCCAAATTTGAGATCTGCATAGTGCCTCGATTTCTTTTATATCTCAAAAAATATTTATGGAAGTGATTCTTTCTCTTGTTTTCTACCCCTCCCCCCACTCCCTTCTTTCAACATGAAGGTAATTTGTTTTCTCTGGAAGAGTTGGGGTGGGGGTGGGGGTGGAGAAGAGCAGGGTAGTTATAGAAAAATACCAAATGATATTTCCAAGCTCTCTAAGAATATGAACGTTGGAGTGGGTTAGATCTGCCCAGAGGAGGAAGGCATAGCTTAAAATCATTTTTCTCAGCTGAGTTTTAATGATTGAATGTATTTGTCTGAAAAAAAAAAGGGGGGGTGGGAAATGAAAAGAAAAAAAAATTTACATTTACGGAAAGTGCCTAATGAACTAGTTAACATTTTTACTATCAGGAAAGCCTAACCCATTCATAAATAAACAATTTTAAACCGCCTTTACCCACATACACACACTCTCTCTTTCAGCTCCCTTTAGCAATTTGGAGTATAGGAGATTAAAGTCTTTTGGAAATTTCCAAGGTCAGACCTCAACTAAAATAGGATTAAGGGGGTAAGGGGGAAGAAAAAAAAAAGAAAGAAAGAAAACTACGAGAAGCGTTTTATTCCCTCCTTCCGCCTTCTCCTAACTATCTGAAATACATCGGAAGTTATTTCTCGAAGTCTTCCTCTCCCTTGGCCAGTGGCAGCTCTTCAAAAGAGCTGAGATTGTTTAAAAATTTTCCAATCCCCGTCTTCCCCCTTCCCCTCCCCATTGTAAGAAAAACAAGAGTGGGGAAGTTGACGTGGAAGTTAGGGTCCCTTCCAGGCGGGACTCCAGGGGGCACTGTGACATTAACTTCTGCTGAAGGAGCCTGCTAGTTGGATCACTGCTTGAAAGAAGAAAAATTCTAACTTTGCAACCATTTTCTCTTCAGATGTTCCAAGCCAGTATTCCAACAAAGGAAATGAAAAAGGGAAACCAACTATTTTTTCCCTTCTTCTGTCTGTGTTCCATATGTAATGTTTAATTTCGGTACCAAGGACATGAGTCTTTGAATAGGAAAACACAAAGATAAAACAACTCGGTAAATGTTTCTTTCTCATTGTCTCTCCTTCCTTCCTTCTCTCCTTCCCTCCTTCCTTCCTTCCTTCCCTCCCTCCTTCCTTCCTTCCTTCCTTCCTTCCTTCCTTCCTTCCTTCTTTCCTTCCTCCTTCCCTCCTTTCTAACCCTTCTCTACAAGTAAACAACAAAAGAAATCTCATCTTGCTACCTACCTTGGTTGTATTTCTTCTTGTTCTTAGTTCGACCCATTCTTTTAAAACGTCTTCCTAGATGCTGCCTGTTCATCCGTTTCCAGCAAGGAGTGGTGTCTCTCAGTGCATTTTGATAGATCTTAACAATAATTATGTAGCAACTTCAAAGCAAAACTGTTTTATTTGTGTGCTTTCCTCTGTCCCTTTTTCTCTATCTGTACACACACACACACACACACACACACACACACACACACACACACACACTCAACCCTAACCCCACTAAACCCAAACAAAAAAAATCCTTTTCAAACAGGGCAGAAAATTGAGTTGAAGTTAGCAGCCGGTATTTGAAATGTACGATGGTTGCAAAAAAACCTCCCCAAACTTCTGGGGGAAATAATGAAAGGACCCTGTAAAGAACTAGAACTTAAAGAAAAGACAAGAAAAGAAAAGAAATAGAACTTCTTATGTGACTAGTTTCAATTAAAAATGTTATTTGATCATGCCTCAAATTTCAACATTTCAGACCAGGGACCAATGATAAAAAGAGTTTGGGATATACATTTAATGCGGATCTGTCAGAATTGAATCTGGTAATGACATATCCTAGTTCCTTAAAGTAAATGATTTGATCCCAGCAAACTTGTGCCTCTAGAAAGACTATTTTACAACAAAGAGCAAACATTTTAAATAATATGTTTACATCTTAAAACATTTAAAAAAAAAAAAGCCACCCAATTCTGCCTTTGTTGTCTTCCTTTAAATAATCAGAGCCCGGTCTCCCGGTTTCAAAGAAAAATAACATTCATTCAATAAAATAATGAACAGCAAAGCTGGATGTTTCATTGACGAAATATTTTCCAGGGATTTTGACTTTATCGTAAATGAGGTTTTTATCTCAGGAACTAAAAATACTGGGAAGGAAGGAAATCAACCAAGGGGCTGAAAATACTAGGAACTATTAACCAAATCCTCCCCTTATAGAAAGGACTGGGGCTTGGAGGTGCCTCTGAAAGCCTCAGCAAAGCACAGACAAAAGGCACTGACTATTAAAATCCCAAAGATTTGTTTGGTGTAGAAAGCTTATACTCATCCAACCAGAGGACAAGGCTTCTCAGTAGTGGGCACTTCTGAGCATGGCAGAGTGGAACAGGTACGTGTGTGTATGCAGTTTGTGCCATCTCCCCCATATATTTGTCTAAACTCGTGTAGGTGATCATTAAGGAAAACGTCCATACAGTACAATGGGGAAAGAAAATAGCTGACTTTCGTATGGGATGGATACGCTTCCTGGCGAATATTACAAATGAAAGCATGGTATATGTTCCCTTGAGAGAAAGGCGTCCCCATCCCTTTTGTCAATGTTCCTAATTCACTGTCTAATCCGAAACCAGAAGGAATCGAAGCGAAGTAAGCTCGAGAGAAGCACCTTTAGGTGTGAGATTTTCTGTGTTCTTTCTTAGAATAGGCAAAATTATTTTAAAAAGGGGACTGCCCAGTGTTTTCTCTGGATTTTAGTAGACGACAAAAATGTAGCCTGAGGAAAAAAAAAGAGAAACGAGCCCTTTGAGCTTAAGTAGGAGTGCTTATTTTCACGTGAAACGTATTGCCCTAATCACAAAAGTAGACGCTCGCTAGCTGTATTTTTGCTCCTTTTGGAAACAGGCTCATTGTTCATTCAGTTTCCTTTTTCTTCTTTTCTATTGTAATTATTATTATTTTGTTGGGTTAAATTCTCATAAACTTGTGGCAGGGCCTAAATCCCTTTGCAGACTGTGCTACGCTGATTTAGGGGTCCTGGTTAAGAGTGTGCAAGACTGACGTTCTGCAGAGTGTATTATTACCATTCTCCAATATAGCATTGTCACAGCAACAACAACAACAAGAAGCAATCTCGCCCAGATTTCTTATTTTGCCTTAAAATACCTAAAAAAAAAAAAGGGAAAGAAAAAGAGGCTTTATTTCTAAGTGCCTATGCCCAATAGTAGGATATTAATACAGTAAAAATCATTTGTTCCCATGCCTGAAGCGACCATCAAGTTGTTTCCGCAGCTTTGAAACAGGGCCCATTGCAGAGTGTGGGTTGAGAAGCAGGAAGCTGTCTTATCAAAATGGCCAGCAGATGGCACTCCACCCTTGGTTACTACTCCAGAGCCTGATTTCGGCGCTGATACTGGTCTTCCTGACGAGTGTGGACAGGTTTTGGGGGGCTGATTCTGGATAGTCAATGATATCATCAAGGCACCTAGAGAAGGAGAAAAGTAACCAATCCCAGGAGGTGTATGTGCAGGTTGTGGCACTGGCTCGCTTTTGAAAAGCTTGCTAGGCCTAAAAACGAACTGTGTATCAGGGTGGGTGTATTTTTGGCCTGCCTCCATTGAGCAGAAAACAAGACTGCAACTTTGTAAGATTCTCCAAATCCTTTCAGGGATTCGGGGGAAAAAAATAAAAATAAAAAAATGGATTCTTTGGTTGATGATATAAGTACAGCATCTTCACACACCCTTTGGTAATGAATGACATTGTTGTTTGTCTCAAACCTTTTAACCAAAGTTTTTGAAGAGCGTGACTTGTAATGACGGGGACGCTCATGGTGCTGGGACCGAAGGAAGATCGCCGTGTGTGCACACGTTTGTGTCTATGTGCGTGACATTGTTAGAAACGGGGAAGGTGGCCGACAGACGACTATAGGGGTTGGATGGTGGGGGTACTGGATGACGGGAAAAGCAAGATATACTGTGACTATAGAGGTCAGTGATCTGAATCGAAACTGGGAAAGCATGCACCATTCCAGGATTTCTCTTGACCACATCTCAGTGTGAGAGGCAAGGCAGCGAATTACAGTGTAGATGCCAAAATGCTATACTTTCTGGGACAACTGATAGTTATGGAATCATTGCCACAAAGCATTTGACATTGGACAGTTCTCCAGAGCCGAGGGGGTATTTGGCCACCTCACTCTGGGGAGAAAGGGAGAGAAAAGGAAGTTTTCATTTTTGTGGAGGCTTCAAGGTTTTCATAACATAGCTTCCACATGCAGTAAAAACCTCAAGAAACTGGAACTCGGCCAATCAGAGCCAAAGAGGCGAATAACCAGGAAACAAGTGGCTATCAGGAATGTATTAACAACAGAAATAACAAAACTTCTTCATGATACATCCTGGAGTCAGCGTAAACCAGCTCTTTGTCTCGTTTGCATTTTCTGAGGCTCTCCATTTGTATAAGACAGAAAAAGAAAATCTATTTTTGTTTATTCAGCGTCCTATTTTAGGATTACAAAACCTGCGTTGGAAAAGATGGTGATCTCATGCAAACCTTCCTTCAAGACGGCAGTTTCCTCCAATGCAGGGATGAGAATTGCTGGTGGCAGGTATTTTGTTTAAAGCCAGGAGCCATGCTCTGCATATATTCTCATCATCTCCTTTCGTCGTCATGGAAGTTCACGAAAGAGGCCTGTTACTAGCTCACTTGACAGACGAGGAAACTAAGCCTCAGAGAGGGTAGGTCACTTGCCCAAGATCACCCAGCCTAAACGATGCGAAGGTCAAGTTCAAACACCTGACAGCGTGAGCTTCATACGAGGATATGTAAGCGTGGTTTTCAAGCACACACGATGAGGAAAACCCACTGAGCCCGAAATGCACTTGTACTTCCTTCAAGCGATGGCACCGGGAAGAGAGGTTTGAGATACTGCGAAATAGAAGTGCAAACTTAATGTTCTACAGAGATGCCATGTAAGTGGAGGCTGAGAGAAGCCACTAATTGCTGAATAGCCGTGGGCTTTGCACTATCATTCTCATACAGCAGGAGAAAACCAAAGCCTATGTAACCTGATCAAGCACCGTGTGGATGGAACAAGCACAGGACGAAATGACATTGTCCCGGAACTCTGAGCTTTGGAAGGAAAAGACTCTTCCAGTGTTTAAGATGCTTTGCCACCTCTTTTCTACTTTATCTTTATGACTCAGCCCCGACTCTTTGGCAATTTGCTGGACAGGAATATCACCAGAAACTAAAGTCAAAGAGAGAGAGGGCTCACTCCTGTCCAGGAATCACGCTACCTTCCTCAGCTCCTTTGTCTTCTCTGCTCACCCAGCCTTCTCCGTGACCTTGAAGTCTCATTCCAAGTGGCTTGTGCTGGAAGCCAAATTTGCTGGGTCAGGCTGTGGAGCGAAGTCAGCTTGCCTGGAGAACTGTGGGCAGAAGCGTTTGGCTGGAATGACCTTGTCCGTACGAGTTGACTTCCTTGTTGGGACCATGGGAGGGGAGATTGAGTCTTCTGTGCATCCTGGGGTTGGGGGTAAGGGCCGGAATATGACCGCCTTTATTACCGTGTCCAGCACTCTGCAACTCAACCATCATAATGAGGAAAATTCAAGTCATTTCTACTTGGATGCTATGTTCCCTCTCTGGCCCTGTCCCCATTTATGTGTTTATCCTGTTCACTCAACAGCTGTTCATTGAGGGCCTATTATATGCCAGGCTCTGAGACTCAATACTTAAGGGATTCAGGTCCAGTGAGAGTGATGGAGAAATAAATGGACATGTATAATAGGGACATCAGAGCTGGAGGGGGTAAGCTGAGATAATGCCAGGGAGGGCGCTTAATTCAATTCTTCTAGTGGGAAGTGGAGGGAAGGAGCAGGGGAGACTTCCTGGAGGAGGTGACATTTAAGCTGGGACCTGATGCTGAGTAGAATTAAGCAGGTGAAGAAGGTGGGACAGAGGGGACGTTTCAGGAAGTGGAAAGAACATATCCAAAGGGGTTGGTGGTGAAGGGAGGAAACACGATGCTGAAACCTGCAAATAAGTTATCTGGCTGGGGCCCAAGAGGGACAGAGCTGAGGTCAGATAGTAGGCAGGATTGAAGCCTGGCAGCCATGCTGAGGCATTCATTCATTATCCAGAGTTTATGGTGAGGGGTTAGCCCAACCAACTCCAGTTATACCTCGGTGGATTTGGAGAGAATCGTGTTTTCTTAAGGCGCATCATTTTCCCAAAATATGGATGCCACCTCCGCGTCATAGCTACTGCTGTCCCCAAGCCCTGGGATGCAGGGACGCAAAACTGACAAAGGTGCAGAGTCTCCATTCCAGCTTTGTCATGGTCAAACCAAAGCAGGACACAAGGAAGGGCCAGGGTGCCCATCCCAGCAGCCACAAAAATCAGGAAGAAATACAACAAACCCAATGAAACAATATCTTGTCGATTGCTCTCGGTGCTGTTTTTGGGAGGGGAAGCTAGCTCTCAATGAGAAATGGTTTTTGGCAGTCCACAGTGAGCAGCCCATGTTGGCAAAAGAAACATTTTAAAAGACACAATTTTATTAAAAATACATAGGTTTTTTTTTTTCACTCCCCAAAAAGGACTTTACACCACAAGCATCTCTCTTACAAAGGGAAAACCTCTTGCATGTTCTGACCGATTTCCCGTCCGCCCGGCTGTCCTTCTCCAATGGAAGTAATTGGGGGAGAAAGGTCTGCAGAGCATACGCTTTGATGTTTGGGGGAGGGGGGCACCTTTTCAACAAATGTCCGCGGCAGACATGGTGATTGAGAAAGGCACATCCGTTTTGGAAAATGCCTGCTAATTAAATGAATGTTTTCAACTGGAAAGCATGTCTGAGCTGTTAAGATACACCCCGATGAAGTTGGAAGGAATGCTTTAGATGTTAGCCTGAAATGATTGTTTCATATACCTGGGCCTCCTTATATCTCCGACATCACATCTCATTCATTCATTCACTCATTCACTCATTCACTCATTCACTCATTCATTCATTCATTCAACACATGATTGTTGAGCTCCTCCATGCCAGGCACTGTGGTAGGTGCTGGGTGTTCAGTCATGAACAAGGCTCTTTATGGGAGCTTGTATTCCAGGAATAAAGACATACCTTTATTAAGAACCCCCTTGTGTCAACTCTTCTTACCACTAAACTTGAATACAGAGGGGATAAAACTGGGTCTTTAGAGATTGACAGATGTGGGTCCCAGTCCAGCCTCCCTTACTTATTGGCTGGGCGACCTTCAACAATTGCATTTGCTTTTCCAGACTCAGTCTCCCCATCTATAAAATGGCCACAGGAACAGTACCTGCCTTTGAGGGTGAGGGTGAGTATTAAATGAGGTCATGCATGGAAGTGCTTAGTTTAGTAGTGTTTGAGCCACAGCAAGAGCTGTGAATTATGTTTATCATCAAGACCAAGGATGTCAAAGTATTTTTAAAAAGTAAATTCTTACTTATTGTGAAAAACATTTAACAAAAGTGGAAGGCCCTGAAATAAAAAGTGGAGGTTGTCCCCTTACCCTACTGGCTGATGCCACGTATGTATTAATAAAGGTTGCAAATAACTGCCAACCCCGCCTGGCTTCAGTATGAAAAAGGAAATCTATTGATTTGCTTAGGCTACTAAGTTCAGAGTAGAGATTTTCCCATACAGCTGGGTGGAGAGCTTCACCAGCCTCTGTTTCTCTTAATCTCTCAGCTCTGTTTCTTTTGCATAGGGTTGTTCTCTCCCTCCTGGCCTAAAGCTGTCCCCAAGACACCTCCAGACTTAACCTCCTCCCAGAGGGAAGGGAGTCCTTTGCTCATAGTTCTAGGAAAGGCCCAGGATTGACTCTGATTGGCTGGCTTGGGTCACGTGGCCAACTTGAAAAACTTGGGGGGTGTTGTTTTCCGATTGGCTAGGCCTGGGTCACATGTCCATCACTAGAGCTGGATGGGGATTAGGGGGTGGAGTCAACTCCATTCAAGTCACATGGACTAAAAGAGGAAGCAGTGAAATTAGATGTGGTTACCTGAAGATGGAGTTCCATTTGTCAAGACCAATAGATGTTGATCACATTACCTAGAGGCTGTTACTTTTGTTGATCTTTGGTTACACTTTAGAATGTATACTTCCGGACTTTTTCTTTATGTATATATGTCTTCCTATATTACTATCTACTGTACATATATCCACATATTATAATAACCTATTCTGTGTATATAAACACATTTTACCAAGATGGGAAACTTTTCTTGTTTGCTTAACAAATATGTAAATATACTGTGATGACCTGAGTACATATAGATCAATTGTGTTATTTTAAACAAGAATTTGAAAATTCAAAGGATACTTGAACTTGCTTAGCTAAAATGCCTCCATTTTACAGACAGGAAGACTGAGGTCCCTAGTTGAGAGGGTCTTGCTCAAGGTCATACAGTAAGTGACTGCAGTGAGCTCTGGGCAGCTGGGGCCCATGAGGGAGTTAGGCACATGAAGTATTAAATGCACAAGATGAGAAAAACTGAGTTTTTCTTGAAGAGTTTTTTTCAGGGCATCTGTGCCCTGCCTTAGCTGACTTTCATTATACAGTAAGAACTGGATCTGGCTAGTATTGTTGGGATGGTAAATATTGAGCAAGAGTCTCTTTGATGAGCCTGGAACTAAATGATAATTACTGGTAAGCTCACATAAAGGCAAAAGAAAATCTCTCTCTCTCTCTCTCTCTCTCTCTCTCTCTCTCTCTCTCTCTCTTTCTTTCTCTCTCTCTCTGTCTCTCCAAATATACATATGTTTATCTCTCCAAACCGATTTAATTGTGGGGGATGAATAATCAAGCGATGAAAATCTGTAGAGTTTCCTTAACTAGGAGTTCCCTGCCCTGAATTTTATTAACAAAAGAAGGACTTGTTATACCATTAGTCCTGTGTGGCTAGTTATATTAAAATTAATGAAAATTAAAAATTCACTTTCTCAGTTTCCCTAACCTCATTTCAAGTGGTCAGTCATTACATGTGCTCAGTGGCCACTGTGCTCAGAAGCACAGACACAGAGCTTTTCCGTGATTGCAGAAGGGGCTGTGAGGCAGTGCTGCCTGGGACCAGCATCTCGTAAAACAGCGTCAGGTCTCCACTTACATCTTCATCATCTGGGATGGGGGTGCTTGGTAAAATGAAGATTCCTGGGCTCCACACCAGGAAAACTACGAGGTCTGACAATTAAGTTTGCAAACTTGTTGCAATGATGTTGCTAGCCTTTTTTGATATCAGAGGGATTATTCATTATGAATTTGTACCATCTGGACAAACAGTTAACCAAGTTGACTATTTGGAAATTATGAAAAGGCTGCGTGGAAAAGTTAGACGACCTGAACTTTTCACCCACAATTCATGGCTCTTGCATCACGACAATGCACCAGCTCACACGGCACTGTCTGAGAGGGAGTTTTTAGCCAGTAAACAAATAACTGTATCAGAACACCCTCCCTACTCACCTGATCGGGCCCCCAATGACTTCTTTCTTTACTTGAAGATAAAGGAAATATTGAAAGGAAGACATTTTGATGACATTCAGGACATCAAGGGTAATATGACAGCAGCTCTGATGGCCATTCCAGAAAAAGTTTCAAAATTGCTTTGAAGGGTGGACTAGGCGCTGGCATCGGTACATAGCTTCCCAAGGGGAGTACTTCGAAGGTGACCATAGTGATATTTAGCAATGAGGTATGTAGAACTTTTTTCAGGATGAGTTTGCAAACTTAATTGTCCCACCTCATATAACAGAAGTTATTGGGAGATGGACTGGGAGTCTGTATTTGTTAAAAACACACCCTTCTGATGTTTTGGATGCAGATTTAAGTTTGAGACTCACAAAGGAAGACAGAGAAGGATACAGAGGTTGGGGGGTACCAAGAAATAGGTTGAGAATGTTTTATAGGACCTGACATTAAAGAGCAGTCATATTGCGTATGAAATTGGTCTATAGGGTAACGGTAAATAGTGTTTAAGGTCCTAATACTCCATTGTCAGTTTTCAAGGACATGCCCTTTATGAAAATTTCATTTATTACCTGTTGATTAGGCCTTGCTTTCTCATTTTTCATGATGCTATCCCACCTTGGTCCCCCAGCACATCATGGGGAGAGAGCACCATGAAAAGTTAGAAAGGAGGACCTAATCGATGGCTTATGATTTTTCTCTCCAGAGTTTCCATGCAACCTATCTCTGCCGCTCATGTTTTTCTTTCTTTGCATCTGAAAATAAACAAACAAACAAAAATTCACACTCAATTCATAGGCACTGTAGGTCAAATTTGTATTTTCAGTCCCTTTGTTTCCCTCTTATTTCTTTCGAATTATAGCATGAAACGTTAGTTTCTGTAACGTTCTATAGCAATTATCCCTTATAGATTTCCTGTGAGATTTGATCCTAAGGATAAATCATCTTTAGAGCAATGTGATATTTCTCCACCCATTATTTAATCTGTCCCGTTTATTTTTTATTTTCCTCTCACACCATTCTCCTCCAGGATGGTTTTTTGGTTTTTTTTTAACCACCTCTCCGTTGCTAGAACTCACTCAGTTCTTTGCTGCCTCAGGTCTTTGCACATTCTGTTCCCTCAGTCTGGAACTGTGCTGTCCCACCTATCTACTCATGGCTCGTCCCTTGTCATCCTGCACGCATCTCCTTAAATAACTTGTCTTCAGGAAAAAAATTGCTGCACTAGACCATCTAGGTAGGATTTCTCCTACCCCACTCAGTTTCCATTATTTTTTCTGTGCCTGGTTCATTTTTTATCCTTTTATAATAAAAAAAATTAATTTTAAGAGATACAGAGACAGATTTAGAGCGCTGAAGGCAGAGAGGCAGAAAGAGAGAGGGTTAGAGCAGCAAGGCAGTGAGAAACAGAGAAATAAAGAGAGAGAAAGACAGGAAAGAAACACAGAGAAACACAATGAGAAAGACACACACAGAAAGACAGACTTCTTCTCTAGCACTGAAAACCAGAGCGTGCCAAAGATGAAAACAGGCACCGCTTCCCAACTTCCTGAAAGGTCCTCTGAAACATAGACTTTTTAGTGCTCAGAGGAAGGTGAAACAGAAGTCCTTGGGGGCAATCGCTGAGCTGTGCCTTACAATATGGTAGCCGCTTACTCTCGAAGGCATTCAGGCCAACACGACATATGCTGATGTGTACGTAAAGTACGTAGTGGATTTTGAAGACTTACGGAAAAAAGGATGTAACATATCACATGCATAGTTTTTGCACTGATCGCGCATTGAAATGATAGTGTTTGGGGTACAGTGAGCTCAATAAAAAGCACCACGCTCTAACCAACTGAGCGAACCGGTCACCCCTTGTTGGCTGTTGGAATGTAGCTACTCGAACATTGAAAAGTACACAGGTGTTTTTTCTCTGGTGGCCAGTGCTCACCCCATGCCTGCAGCTGGACGTTTAAGCACAAAACAGTGAAAAAGGCAGCAGCAAGCATCCCTCCTTTTCTCATGGAGGGAGGCCTCGGTTCACCTCCTGCCGCCTTGCCAGCCCCCTTTGGTTGGCGAAGTCCATCTGTGGCTCCATTCTTACGCGATGCCATCTCCATGAGTACATCAGTGGCAGTTGGTACAAAGCCTGTTTGAGGCCACCCTCCATGACAACCAGCCGGGGGCCATGGGCCCCAACTCCCCAGGGCTGGGTGTCTTTTTCCAGGAAGCACTGTGCTGCCTGTTGGAACAGCCACCGGCCAGGTGATTCTCTGCAGCCCTGGGTCCATAAGAGCTTCTTTAGAAAGCAGAAAATGTTTCAAGTGAGTTCGGAGCAATGAGTGGGTTTTTTTTTTTTTTTTTACCAGAATAAATATTTTGCTCTTTGTCTGCCCTTGATGGTAGCTGACTACGCTTTTCTCTCTGAATGGAGTTGAGGGAAAAACAGTTCATTTAAAGCTTGAAAACGCTCATCTTCTCTTCCATTTGGCACCAGCCTTTCTCTTCCTCTAAATAACAACGTTGGTGTTTGCCTGAAAGCCTGGTCTCTCCGCTCGCGCACACCTCCCTTCCTGGATTTGCTTTCCAGACCATCTCGCTTCCCTTTGGCCTTCGTTCTGGTTACTGTAAATCAGTTCACCTTGCTAATAATTATAACAGTCTGTAGCATCGGGGAAGTGCTTCCGTATCACCTTAACTTATTGGAGGTGTACGAAGTCTTGATGGGGTGGGCCAGGGAAATGAGCTTCCTGTCTGATCAACATTTAGTGACTTGCACAACATTTAGTGACAAGCACAACATTATGTGCTTGGTATCTGTTTATATCTATCTATCATCTATCTATCTATCCATCTATCATCTATCTATCTATCTATCATCTATCTATCTATCTATCATCTATCTATCTATCATCTATCTATCTATCTATCATCTATCTAGCATGTAGAAACTGCGTAACAGATAGACTCTCAGCATCGGTGTGATAGTTCAACCCAGCGGTTCTCAACCTTCCTAATGCCGCGACCCCTTAATACAGTTCCTCATGTTGTGGTGACCCCCAACCATCAAATTAGTTTCGTTGCTACTCTAGAACTGTCATTTTGCTACTGTTATGAATCGTAATGTAAATATCTTTTTGTTTTCCGATGGTCTTAGGTGATCCCTGGGAAAGGGTCGTTCGACCCCCAAAGGGGTCGCGACCCACAGGTTGAGAACCGCTGCTTTAAACTCTCTGTGCCTCAACTTACCCACGATGCTGCGGGAGACCCTGGGTTCAAACCTCCACTGTACATAAGACTGGGGTTTGCCCTGAAAGACCCTACCCACTGCCACTGTAGGCACACTTTTCCCTACAACATTTCCAGGGTCTTCCATTTACAAAATAAACATTATGTTCTAAGTTTCTCACCTCTAGCTGCTCTCAATTTTAGAGATGTGATGGGGACTCTAGTAGGCACAGCTATTTGGTTTCGTTCCCTGAGGCTGACTCCAAGCCCGTTCGCCATCAGTGTGCACTCACGTTTCTGCTTCTCCACACGAGCGCCTCTTGGCTGGAGAGCTGAGGTCCCTTTCTGTCTCCCCCATGACTTGGTACTCATCCTCACTGCATGACATTTCTCTCTCAGGGTCCTCTCTTCTTCCTACCCAGCACTTACTACCTCTTTTCAAATGCCACCCTTGCTTGTAAAGCTCTCGGTAACTTACACACACATGCACACACGCACATCCAGCCACACTCACTCACACGGTCACACAGACAGACATACACCCGCACATTGATTCATAGCCTCTTACTTATTCACACATTACACTCACACTCACTGACACACACAACACAAATACAGATATTCCAAACACGTTCACTTACATAACACACTCATTCACAAGCACTCTCACATACAAACACTCCCCCTCATGGACTTTCATTTACACACGTATTCCAACGTGCATTTGTATACGCACACACATCCAAAGATAGCCGCACTCACACACACACACACACACACACACACACACACACACACACGCCAGCAGATTCTCTATCACAGACACGTATCGGAGGCTTGTTGGCTGCCAGTCACCAAACAACTTTGCAGTGATGTCAGAGAGGAAAAGTTCAAATGAAAATCAGATTCGGTAATTATAGGATTTTCTACACGCACAGTTTTTTTTTTTCCAGGCTGCACTTGAAAATGAAAGAGGCCCAGAAGATGAGAGAGAGAGAGCCTTTCTTGGGGGTTGAGAACTAAGTAAAGCAAAACCACATTTAAGGGAGTGAGAAAAACTCCTGAAACTGCTCTGAAAAGCCGCTTGGTGGAGGAGAAGAGTCCTGGGGACACAACTTTTTTCGTGGCGACTGTTAGGTCTGACTTTTGCGTCTTTGAGCACTGACGTTTTGTGGGTTTTTCAAGGACAAAGCCAAAGCTGCTCCCTTTCAAGTCCCCATTTTGATCTAGAACAGGACTCTATCACCCACATCAATTCACTTTGGCAAACACGTGCTAAGGGGCTAATCGGTGGTGGTGCTGGATAAGCCACTTGGGGTGCAAAATAAGTAAGAGGGGTCCAGTAAGAGGGGAAGAGGTAAGTGTTTGCCAGAGTGAATTCGTTGCAAGGGACAGACAGCTGACTGAAACATCCAAAAGTTTCTGGCTTCAGGCACGGCTGGATCTGGGGGCTCAGGCAGACATTTATGACATCATCACACTAAAGGTGCGACAAGGTCAGAGGTGATCCCTCTGGCTGCGGGGTGGAGGATAGACCAGGACAAGAGGGGAAACTGGGAGGTCAATTTCAGAGGCAGGCCATTGCAATAGTCTAAACAGAAGAGGATGGTGGCTTGAACTAAGCAGAGCAGACGTGAGGCAGGAAGAAGTGAGTGGCTGTGAGAAACGGGAAGTAAATTGTAAAGACTTGGTGATGGGGGATGGGGATGGGAGGTAAGGAAGAGGAAGGTATCAAGAATAATTTCTAAGTTTCTGACATTTACATCTGGGTGGCTGAAGTAGGTTATTTCTCTTACTTCAATCCAGAAAACGGGTATCAAAATTCTGACTTCAGATGATGGCTTCCCTCCCCCTGCCCCCAGCATTATTGAGCTATAACAGACACATGACATTGAAATAGATTTAAAAGGTACAATGTGATGATTAGCTATCCATAGATATTGTTAGAGGATTCCTACCATCAAGTTAATGAACACATCCGTCAGCTCACCTATTTACCCCTTTTGTTGTCTTTTTGTTTTTCTTTTTGTGAGAACACTTAAGTTCTACTCGTAATTATACAACACATCATCAATAGTACGTACATACCATGCTATGTGTTAGATCCTCAGCCCTTCTTCATCTTATAGCTGAGGGTTTGTATCCTTTTACCAGCCTCTCCTTTTATCCCCCATCCAACCAGCCCCGGGCAAACACCATTCTATTCTCTGTTCCTGAGTTCAACTTAGAGTCCACATATAAGTGAGATCATGCACTATTGTCGATGTCTGGTTTATTTCACTTAGCATAATGCCTCCGGGTTCATCCATGTCATTGCAATAGCAGGGTTTTCTTGTTTTTAAAGGCTGAAAAATATTCCATATTGTGTGAGTGTGTGAGTGTGTGTGTCTGTGTGTCTGTGTGTCTGTGTCTATGTGTACGTGTGCATCATCTTCACTCATTTGTTGATGGACCCTCCATTTGTTTCTATACCTTGGCTATTGTGAATAATGCTGCGATGAACATGGGGGTACAGATATCTTTTTGAGATGACAATTTCCTCTCCTTTGGATAAATACCCAGAAGTGGGATTGCTGGGTCAGATGGATGTTCTATTTTTTAATTTTTTGAGGAAACTTTATGCTGTTTTCCATAGTGGCTACGTTAGTTTATATTCCTACATACAGTGCACAAGGGTCCTTTTTCTCCACATCCTCACCAATACTTGTTATCAGTCTTTTTTTTTTTTTTAACTGAGCCATCCTGCCACCTGTTGGCAGCTCAGTGGCAACTCAGCTCAGGCCAAGAATTGAACCGGAGACCCTGTTGCTCAGAGCTTGCACTCTTGAGTGAGCTCTTAACCAACTGAGCCACTTGGCCGGCCCCTCTCTTGTCTTTTTGATGATGGCCATTCTGACCATGGGAGGTGATATCTCATTATGATTTTGATTTGCATTTCCCTGATGATTAGTGATGTTGAGCACCTTTTCATGTACCTGTCGGCCATTATATGGCTTCTTTGGAAACGTGTTTATTCAGTTCCTTTGCCCATTTTTAATTGGATTATTTGTTTTTTGTTGTTGTTGTTGTTTGTTTGTTTTTTGCTATTAAATTATATGAGCTCCTTGTATATTTTGAATATTAACCCCTTATCATATATGTGGTTTGCAAATATTTCCTCCCAGTCCGTTGGTTATCTTTTCGTTTTGTTGATGGTTTCTGAGTCTCTAAATGTCCATCAAACTGGATAGTGTATGGTGACCCTCTACATTAGGAATGGTTTTGCTTTATTTTCTCAGGTAATCCACACAAGAATCCTGAGAGTCAGGGACTGTTGCTGTCCTTGCACAGAAAATGAGAAGGGAGCTAAGACAGGGTGCTGGTCGTAGCAGCAATAATAGCATCGAGAGGCATTGTTGCAGCACCGTTAGGAGTACAGCTGTGGCCCAGGCTGCCTACCTGGTTTCAAGTCTCAGCACAACCTTTTCCTAGCTAGGTGACCTTGGGCAAGTGATTCAACTGTTCTGTACCTCAGTTTCCTCATCTTTAAAGTGGGGTGAAGCATGCCTATATCATAGAGTTGTCTTAAAGATGTAATGAGGCAATATGTGCAAAGTGTTTAAAGTCATATGAGCATAGAGGAAGAACTCAGTACAGGTGAGCTCTCATCATTATTGTCAGGCACACCTTCCTCACAGGTAGCGTGATGTGGCCATAGTGGAGGTCATCAGCACTGCTCAGTATTTCCTGACCAGATTTTGGAAGGATTGCACTCCCCTGCAGCTTGGAGTTAGGGCCGGCCATAGCCATATGCCTTACTTTGGCCATGCATCTAAGTAGAAGGGATGTGTTATTGCTGGGTGCAAGTTTTCAGAGCCAGTATGCAATTTACTATATCTGTCTTTCTCTCTGCCATGGTGACCATCAAGGTTCTGGGTGCTGGCTGCTCTGTCAGCCCAGTACCAGAGTGCAGACCTGGGGGGCAGAGCCCCCAGCTGACCTGCAATAGAAATAGATTGCAAGTGAAAAAGAGAGCTTTGCTGTTTTACAGCACATTTAATGAGGGGGCGGGGGGTTGTTTGTTACTGCAGCAAAACCCATCTTATCCTGACTAACACAGTGATGATCACTAGAAAGTGAACCATAGAAATCTTCATGGTTTACGTAAATATTTCAGAGGTTCACACCTCCATCACATTTTACAATAATCTCTTTGTACAGATCCAAATAAAGATCAAGGGAAAAAGAAAAAAAAACTTCTTTAGCTTTTGGAGAGAGATTCTACTCAGCTCTGAAATACCCTGACATGGATTCATACTGAAAAAAAAATGGCTTGATGGAAAGTATACAGCTTTTATATATAATGAAAATGGAAGTGGGTATCGCTGTACATGTGAAAAGGAAATCTATGAAAACCACAGAGCGTTTTAAGAGGTTAAAGGTAAAAGCAAATGGGCTTATTATGTATCAGTTAAATAAACAAGGGCTACTTGAACCAGGATGGGAGGGTTTCTGGTCACCATCCAACTTTTCAGAAATGTATTTAAGATATGGCATTAGGTGCATATGGAGGTTTTGTTTTTTGTCAGCATCCTAAACAGAACACAGAAAAGCAGAAAACTGGCCATAGAAACTGGGAGTGTTAGATGTTTCAGAAAATTGAAATAAAGCCCAGTCTTCCAGGAGGGTGTATGGATCTTAGGAAATTCGGGGTATCACCCCAGTCATGATCTGTGAGGTTTTTTTCCACCCCCCCCCAATTTCAGAAACGTATTTAATGCTTCAGATATATTTACTACAGAACCTGGAGGTGATGTTTTTGGGGGGTGAGACACCCCTAATCTTTTCTCTTGACAGTACATATTCTGGGGTATGTGGTTAACAGAGGAATTAATTTCCAGGGTCTTGTGGCTTGATTGTTGATGTCATTTACGAAAGGGGTGGGACAGAAGTGTCAGTCCACTGGGCACTCACATAAGCTTGTCTGTGGTTCGCATGATGTGATATCCGTGGGAGTGTGATTTGCTGGAGACCCTGTGTGCAGAGCCATGGCCTAAGTGACTGTGATGGTAGAGAGCACAGCCTAGCAATGGGTAGACCTCAATTTGTATCTTCAGCTCCACCCTGAGCAACTTACATGACCTCTCTGAGCCTAGGTTTACTCATCTGCAAAAATGGGCACATCGGCATTTCTTAGGGTTGCTGTGGGGAGAAGTTGAAATAAAAATATAGTGTCAGGCTTATCCTAGCACATAGCATATGCTCCATAAATCTGAGTGATGATGATGATAGTGTCACGGGATGGCAAACCTGTGATCATATCCGGTCACGCCTGGGTCTTTAAGTGCCATAATTTTCCTCAGTGAAACATCCTATCTAAGAATACCACTGATATGACCTAATGACCATTAAGATGCCTGGGTTGTGGAAATCATACCTGGGGTGTTATTAGCCAACCCCACAGCTCTGGCGAAAGCCAGGTGCTAGCTTACAACTTCAGCTTTTACCCCATAGTGAATATGTAATTTATGTCTTCTTCTTAAGGCATCACTTTGCCACCTGACGACTGGCGCCATGACAAGGTCAGGTTCAGAGGTTGTTGTAAGTGGTCAGGAACCACATTTCACATCTCTGCCTCCTGGTTATTCACAGGTTGTAGCCCTGATTTTATTTGGAGCCTCCTTGTTGAAAAACTCACAATCTCTCCTTGCCCATCCAATCAAGTCCAAACTCCACGGCCTCATAGAAAACGAGTCTTTGCGATGTACCCTACGATGTCCTTTCAACCTTCTTGTTGACTTACCCTTTAATATGCTCTGTATTCTGCAGTCTTATGATGGCAAAAATATGGTACTTTGTGCTACCAGGTTCCCATCCCGTGTCCATGGCAGACATTACTAAGCGATCTCAGAACTCTTCCCTCTGACTTCTTATAGTCGCACCATTGTCCTCAGCATAGTACTCCAGGCAAGCATTCTCAATTGATGAAGCTTGGAGTACAAAATAAAGCTGACTTACCATCCCTGACACAGGCAGACTGGCTTCCTTTCCTGAACATTCTCGATTTTCCCCATGCTTTTTTGCTTTCGAGTTGCTGGCCCTTCTAGTAATACCAGAATTGCCTTGTCTCTGCCTAACTAAGCCCCGTTCATCATTCAAAAGTTAATGCAGTTCACGAGTTTCTACAAGGATCCACAGCATTATAAAATCACAATTCGTGTTTCTGAGTTGATTTGAAATCCTATATAATAGCGTTTCCTGATGAGCAAACTCAGTCGACTCCTCTTTGTCCTGATATCATATAGTATATATTATGTGAGTAGAATCGCATCCACTATGTTTTTTAGCCTTTGATTAATAGAGGTTTGCCCATCCTGTCTCTAGAATGAGATTCTTGAGGGTAGGAGCCACATCATGTTTTTAGAGTAGGCAGATCTGAGTTCAAATTCTGTCTTTGCCACTTCCTAGCATAATGAACTTAACCTCACTGAGTGTCAGGTTCCTTATATGCAAAATGAAGAAGATACAATAAAAAAAAAAAGAACCTGCCCCCTGAGGTTTGTTGTTAACTATTCAGTGTAGTATGTAAAGCCCTTAGCCCAGTTTCCGATAAATAGTAATGGAAAAATACAATTAGCGTGTCTCTACATTCTGCGTAGAGCTCTGTGATGGGCAAAGAGCTTTTGGAACAAAAGTCTCAATTTCAAAACCAGGTTTGGCCGTTGATTAGCTTGGAGAAGTCACTTCAGAGTTTATCTTGCTCATCTATGAAACGGGCTTTTAGTCTGTTCCCACTCTGGTTTGTGGTATAAATGTGGTCACGTAGGTGACAGCAAAGGGGATATTTAGAAAGTGTATTTAGAAATCTGTGTAGCATGGGATGGACCCGTTGAACAGATATTGGAGAGATGCTGGCTCTACCAAGTAGGATGGCTCCTCTGAATATCCATCGTTGGCGAAAGCATTCTGGAAAGCACAAAACACTGCCCAGATGCAAAAGAGTCCTCTTGTCATTCACCCATGGGTGAAATGAAGGTGGAAATAGTTTACACAAACAATAGAATATTGTGGGCACCTCCAAAATGCCTGGCTCGTTCAGGACTCTCACTTGAAAGCAACAAAATCCCAACTCAGTAGAATTAAGTGGAAAGGGATTTCTGGTTTAAGTTACTGAAGAAAAAAAAATGAGTGGTAGATTTGAATTTAGGCGTGGCTGGATCCAAGGACTCAAATGATATATTCGAGACTTAGTTTTGTTCTGTCCACTCTTTGATCTTGCTTTCCTCTGTCTGGGCTCCATTTTCAAGCAGGTTTTCCCTTCATAATAACATGACAAGATGGTCCCAAGAGTTCCAGACTTATATATGATTTTTCTCCCAGCTTGAAGCACACCAGACAGGGAGCTTCTCTTCCCAACGCTACCAACAAAAGACCTGCAATTACTCACTTCTTTGATTGGCTGTCAGCTGTCATGCGCCCATCCTCTGAACCAATCACATTATTGGGATGCGTTGCTCTGCTTGGCAGGGTGTGCTTCACCCACGTACTAGAGGGACCAGGGGTCTTCACTGCATGGACTGGGGAGTACATTCCCATTAAAGGGGGAAATGGATACCAACCAGGCTGAAACAATAGCTGCTCATTACCAAAAGCTAGAGCAAGACAAGACGGTACTGTCCGTATCCACTCTTGGTCACTCTTCATTCATCATGAATACATGGCTCTCAGATGAAAACAAAGGGCGTTGTGTCTGCATTCCTTCCTTCAAAAACCCCACTGATCTGTAAGGCTCTGCTTCCACTCATTAATTCATGAGAACATGGATCTGTCATCTCACTTCCTTCCCTCACAGAGGACATGGAAAAGATGCTTCAGGGTCTGGGGTTGCTGGGATGTGGTGGCTGATGTCACATGGGTTTGGCGTGCTCTCTGACTACATTTGCAAACTTTTGGAATCATGAAGGAAAGGAAAAGCCACAACGTGATCATCCAGGCATTTCTCTTTTTCTTCTCCATATTTCCCTCAAAGCCCTGGTACTTCGAGGGAAATTTAATCCTTATGTTTCTGCTTAATTTGTAGTATACTTAGGTCATCAAAATGGAGCTCTATAAAGAGCCATTTGATGTCCAGGAAGAATTATGAGCTTGTATATAAGCCTCTTAAAATATGTGTGTGAGTGAGTATGTGTATGTGTGTTAGCACTTGAGATTTACTCCAACGCTCCACATTCCATTGGGTTTGAACTCATCAGACAGTGAAGTTCAAGCCCAAAGTTAGATAGGAAAATCTATCGAGAGACATTACTTCTTTTTGTCTTCAGAACCACACGTGGAATAATAGAAGTATAATGCATACACCCTCAGACCCATACCCTCAAGGGTTCGGTATCATTTTCAATGACAACTTTTGGATAGAATTCTCTATGCTCATTGTCTCTGTTTTATCACCTCCAACTCTTAACCCCCCCCAGCCTGGCTTACATCCCCACCTCTCCATCTATACCTGTCTCCATACAGATCCTGAGGACCTCCATGATATGGCTAAATCCAATGGGTATGCTCATTTCATTTGACCATCCAATGGGTATTTTTATTTCTCATGTGATCTCTCAGTAGCATTTGACACAATCAAACACTCTCTTTGACACAACTTTCTCACTTGGTTTAAGTAATTTCATAACCTCCCAGCTTACCCGAATATTTCGGCTGCTTCTTCTCCATTCTTTTGTCTTATCCTCCCCCTCTATCCAGACACCAGATATTAGAGGTCCTATAAGCTTCATCCCTATGTTCTTCCAGATTGGAGGTCCTGGTCCCCAAAGGTGACATCTCCTTGGAGGTACTGCCATGGTCCCATTGAACTACAAGCTAAGGCTGTAGCCAGGGCACTCTGGGTTCTTTGGATCCAGAAACAAACCAGCAAGGAGTTATCATATTGAGAGGAATTTTTAACCCTTATCTGTAGGAGGCTTACACAATGGGAACAGGGAACTCAGGGGAGCAGAATGCACTCACATGATCCACCTGGGGCCTCCTGGGCCCCATTCTAAGTGAGGATGAACATCAAGAGCAACACTGGCTTGAGAAGCACCTCAAATACATGTGAAATGAATAAATGAGTGAATGAATGAATGGATCTCAACTTCTGAGACCACACTGTCCTCTTGGTTAATTCTCCTAAGGGTTAGGGGGTAAAATGTTTTCCCATAGGCTCAGGACTCATTTATCAATTCTGGAATTCTCTTCATTGATACTCCTCTTCCAATCCATGGCATCCTCATAGAAATAAGACTCCACAAGCCTGCTGTGCAATTCCATTACTCCAGATTTGGACATGCAGATAAAGTAGCCAAAAACTCTCTCTGTAGAATCCTGGTTTTAAGCTAAAAGTCCCTTTATAGGCCATCTCGTCCTTTAGGTAGAAAGATGAACTGGAAAGAGTCCGAGAGGTGCTTTAGAACTGACTTTTACTTAAATATAATATAAATCTCAAAAATGAGTCTTTCTTTTACCTGGTTAAAGTGCTAAAGGGTGACTCCAGAGTAGCTAATACTAGTTGTTCCCATTATCGATGTCATCATTATCATAATCATTATTGGATTAATATATATTGAAAAATTAGTCTGTATCAGGCATTGTGATAAACAACATTCGAGCTCACCTGATGCTTACAAGAGCCCTGTGAGGTATATATGAATACAATCTCCAAATTCAGAAAGGGAAACCGAGGTTTAAGAAAGTGAAGTGATTGGCCCCAGCTCACGGTGTCAGCAAGCAGCAAAGTGAGGATGAAACGAAAGTCTGTCTCTCCAGGGTTGGAATTCCTAAACATTATGCTACTACTGTGAACAGGCTGAAATTCTAATAAACCGGCAATAGTTTAGATACCCTGTTTTTAAATGAAACTTAGCCAAAGGAAAATTACAGAATACTTGTCTTGCATTATGAAGAAAAAAATAATCAAAGTACTCATCGCACACTATTAAGTATAACCATAATAGCCTCCCGAGTCATCTGGCTTGACTGGGTGGACCGATTAACACTTCCATTTTTTTTTTCTTCAGTTAGGGAAACTGAGTTTTAGGCCGCTGGAGGACCCCGGGGGTGTTGCCGGAGCCATCACTCAGGCCTGAGGCCGTCTCTGTCAGGGCTTTATTGAGCAGAGCCGCCTGCCGCCATATGCATTTAAATAATGAGCAAGGATCAATACCTATCTCTGTTCTTGTTCACATTCCCTTGATGACGGCCTAAGAACACGAGGCCAAATTCACCACGAAACTTCAGCCTGCCATTGGAAGCTCATTATAACCTCGCTGTAGCTAACTTTTCCTCATCAAGAGCCGCGAGAGCTTTTGAAAGGGGTGATAGGAAAGGTCAGAGGGAACTCACCAGGATCTAAATCTTGAATGCCGGTGAGCTAATGCGGCGAAGTTTCCATAAACGGACACCGATCTATCAACAAATGTTTATTCAGTAGTCAACATAAGCCCAACGCTGAAGCAGTTTAGTTCAATAAAGTGTCGTCTGAACCCAGGCATACCAGGGATAAAATTCCTTTTCTGTCATTTAATAGCTGTGGGGATTTGTGCAAGTTCCTTTGCTTAACTCCCTCCCTCCCTCCCTTTCATCTTTACAAATTTATTTAGGTATAACACAGAAAAAGTAAAGTGCATATAACACACTAATGTTAGGTGATTACTGATGTTTCTATCTATCTATCATCTATCTATCTATCTATCTATCTATCTATCTATTTATCTATCTATCTATCTAATATATATATATGGTGTGTGTGTGTGTGTGTGTGTGTATGTGTATGCATATGTGTGTGTATAACCACCGCCCAGATCGGGACACAGCACCCCATAATATTCCTTCATGCTGCTTCTCAATCTATATTCCCACTAAGAGGCAATCACTACTCTGATGTCTGTCTTCCATTGATTAGTTTTGCCTGTCCTTGAAATCCACATAAATGGAATCATACGGAATATACTGTTTTGTGTCTGGCTTCATTCACTCAACATAACATCTGTGAGTTTCCTCCACGTTGTCGTGGGTAGCAATAGTTTATTTCTTGTTTTCACAGAGCGTTCCATTGTATGAATATAGCACTGAGGAGTCATCCATTCTTCTCTTGAGAGGTATTTCTACCGTTCGGAGTGTTCAGCTGTTATAAATAATAATAGCCAACGCTGTGCCTATTATAAATAAAGAACATTCTTGCGTTTGTCTTCTTGTGACATCCGCCATCATGTCTGTTGGGTATGTAGCTACCAGTGGAGTTAATGGGCCATTTTGCTCCTGTCTTTGGTGCCTCGCTCTCCTTATTTAATCTGCTTGGATTTAAACAAGGTCCATTGTCTAACACATGGTAATCACCCAATAATTGTAGGAATTATTCTAATTATGTGTTTTAATGCTACGAGCTTAGAGAATACTGTCTTAATCAAACCTCACCTCAAAAGCAGTGCCAGCTCTATTCGAGGACCCAGGACGACCGAGATGAGCTTGGGTTGAGCAGCTATCTCTCTGTGCGGGTTCTGCATGGAACGGTTAGGCACAGCACTCACGTTCCACCTGCCAAAGTGAACAACGGGTTCCTCCCACCGATAGTTATTCAGGGAACACTTCTTCGCCATCTGCTTTATTTTATCTGACTGCGCAGAGCAAGGTTTCGCTACTTCCTGCCAGCCGGCCAGCCGGACCACAGACCCTGACCTTCAAAAGTGAACCATTTTGGGTTTTCTTTGTTGAAATCACTGCCCTAAAATGATATTTAGATTAGCCAGATGGATTTCTAAAAGATGTGAGAAACGAGCTCTGAAGAAACGATGGAGGGTCCTGCTGGCCTCAAGAGAGGAGCCAGCGTAAGAGCAGGACACGTGAGAATCCTTGGGACGCTCCCTCCGCGCCAGCCCTTGACTCCACATGAGCACAAACTTGGGCGGACCCAAACGGATTGTGGTTGGAGCTACAAGACAGCCTCAGAGAGGCAATAAATCAAGGACGATTGTAAAGGTGCTTTGTGTTCTAGGATGTTGAAACATCTCTCTCCTTCTAATGGAACCTTCCCCAAGGCGCTATTAACTGTAGGCATAAGATCACGTGAGGAGCCACTCTCCGCCCCACCCTCTTTGTCTTCTGCAAATAAAGGGATGATGTTTCATCTTCAAAAATAGCCTGTTGGGCTTGGAACATTTTTCTTCCCTTCTTAGAGTTCCATGGGATTATTGGATTATGAAGCAAAGGGCTTTTGCAGCCTTGCTGGCGTGGATGACTGGTGTTAGAGGGCAGAAAGCCAAAGTTAGCTGAAGTGCATGACATTTTTCAGGTTTAATGACATTAGACACAAATATATTGAGCACTTACTAAGTTCCAGGCACTGTGCTGGGTGCTTTCATGATTGCAACCGATTCTTACAATGTCCTTATTATAAAATAGATTCTCCTTCTTCCCCCCACCCATTTTGAGATAAAGAATTAAGGAGCTTATCATCCAAGACCATGCAGTTAGAAGGTAGCAGAGCTGGGGTGAGAATTCTATAGCCCCTGCCTTTACCCTGGAAAATATGTCATTTGCAAATGGTAATTACCACTCTCGAAGCTTAATTTTGAGATTCCTGACATTTCTCACTGACATCTATTTATTTGTCTAAAAAGAAAACATAATTATTTTTTATTTTGAGAATTTTATTGTTCCCCTTACACCTCACCCAGTGCCTGAGAAACTCCAACTTGAGTAACTTTGGCCAAACTAACCTTTAGCTGGTAGTCCATAAAATAAAATGGTGCTCACCTAGTCGGCTCTGTGTATTCTCTTCCCAGCTGAATAATCTACTCCCCCTTCCCCTGGTTTTCCATTTGCCTTGAAGGTGATAGTGGACATGTGACTTTTATTGACTATTCTACCTTGTAGTCTTCCCTTCTCTGCTCCATGCCATTCTGGTGGGACTTGACATTGGGGTCCCTCTCTCTCTTTCCCTACTCAGCCTGGCTATTAATATTTAGAGCATCTCATTGCCTTGGAGACAGTGGATTGCTTTGGGTGGACATGTGTGTGTCCTTTGCTAAAATCGGGATGGAGGATGGGATGAAGTGGGTTTCCCTCCTTTAGAAATTTCGAGCTTTCTCTAGGAATAATCTAAGCCTGGTGTTATTGAGAGCCACCTTTAGTTTTGCATCCGTTGAGCTCAATATGAAGCCATGAAGCCATTGGAGAGGAAAGAAGAGAGAGAGAGAGAGAGAGAGAGAGAGAGAGAGAGAGAGAGAGATCTAATGAGATCTTCCAATTGAACTTGACCCAGCTATGCCTGAAGCTTCTCTCTCAGCTATCTAGGACACCATGGAGATGTACCACTGCCTGTTGTGGAAGGCTCCACCTTCTGAAACTTTAGATATGCCCCACTGCTGGCTCTGAAGCCACACTCTCCCTGTGCTGCTTCAGCAGCTGACTGAGTGTGGTGGGGATTCTAGAACAAGGCCATTTCTCTTGACTCCGGGGCTTTCCATTGGGCTCATGAAGCTTGACTGGTGCTGCACCACCCCCTGAGGCCACTCCTGCCCAGTTCTCCTTCCTTCCTCTCTCCCTTCCCGGGGTCCAGACCAGTGTGCCACAGTCTGGAGGCTCTCCCTGTCTATTCTTGCCTTCTCTTCCTTTATCTTTCCCAGGCATCTCCCCCATAAATCTCTTGACTGTCCAATTCAGTTTTGGCTTCTGCTTCCCGCAAGAACTGAACTAACACACCACCCAACACATTCCATTTTTGCTTAAGCTGGTTCGAATTGACTCTCTCATTTGCAACCCAAAGAATTCTGTTACAGAATTCTTTGCATCTAGTATGTATGCAAAGCTGCTTTGAAAATCATGGGTCCTATAGAGATATTGGTTATAGTTATTATTCTCAGGCTTGTGTACTGAGAGTTGAACGACAAGAGATTAAGAAGAACTCCTCTGGAGGAGGGTTAGGTTTTCATAGGAAACTCTAGAAGATGGACAAGGCTTCCAAATGGACAAAGTTAATGAGATGATGGATGGAGCTCCATACAAAGTTAAATATTCTCTGGGACTATCTATATGGTTGATGTCAAAATCCAACCCTCTTGTTCATATATCTCCTGGACTTCAAATCCATCTATCCTAAAGTTTTCTGGACACTGGTACTTGGTTATCTCTCAGGTACTGAGAACTCTACTGGTTTAAAATGCAACTTATTGTTCTTCCCCCTACTCCTCTCATTTTCTCTTAATGTAGTATCCCTTAGCTTAAGGAATGCCCCCATGTCAATTCAGTAGTTGAGGGCAAAAATCTGGAGTCATTCTTCTTTTTTTTTTTAGCTGAGCCATCCTGCCACCTGTTGGCAGCTCAGCGGCAGCTCAGCTCGGGCCGGGACTCGAACCCCTGTTTCTCAGAGCTCGCACTCTTGAGCGAGCTCTTAACCAACTGAGCCACTCGGCCGGCCCCTGGAGTCATTCTTGATCCCTTCCGCTCCCCGCTTCCCATTCCATCCATTGCTATTTCCCCTTTGGGAAAAGACTCATTACCCCCGTCCCCACTCCCTAAGTAAGGCGCACAGAGTATGTGAGCTTAGTCTGCTTTGCAGAAGTTATCCCCAAACATTAAATGTTAATTTCCACTTCCATTACCCCCCCAACCTGAGGTTATATATAGGCTTTCATCAGTCCATACTCAGATTTCAAAAATGATCAGATATTGTTTGTGTTAACATAAAATCAGAAGGTAACTCACCCTCCTATCTTCTTTTAGGAGGAGACCCCATTCTATCCAGAATAGCAGGAACAACCCTTGGAGAAAAATCAACTTCCTGTGCCAAAGCAATGCTTTGGAACATCACAGGTGACGCAGTTCTAAAACTCCTTGGGTGACTGATATAGGGGTGCCAGCTTTTTCTGTTGCCAAGTTAAGTAATATTTCTAAAACTGCTATCTGCAATTTCTATCCGATTGTAAATGCGTTAACTCGATGGAAACCGTGGCTCACAAGTTTCAGTTCTGAAGCAAAGCTGCTTTGAAAGAATGAGTCCAAATTTTCAGCCCGCTTCTGCAGGGTTGTGATTGTTGTTGGAAAAGTCATGATGCAGTTTTGCAACTAAAAACATAGAAAAAAATGCATCATGACTTTTCTGACAACCCAATATTTTTCTCCCTGTCCTTGTCTCCCCTGCCTTTCCCAACCTCACCCCACCCTAGCCTAGCTCTGTGCCACATCCGTTAGCGTAACCTCTCATCCCTCTGCCCTTCCCCTTTTCTGTTTTTCTTTTGGGTGAGTGTTTGTTTTTTCCCACCCCCCCCCCTTTCTCTGATTCAGCATCAGAAAAGCCCCCTTTTCTCTTCCCCCAACTGTCCACTGAATGCAAACGTGTCCTCCAGAGGCAAAGGCGTGGAGGACACTGGGCAGCGATCACCTGAATCCTTTTAGCAGGCAGGAGAAGGCGACAAAAGGGCTGGCGGGTATTAATCAACTCGTGTTTCGTTGCAAAAGAGAGAATCTTTCCATAACAATAAATATTGAAAGAACAGAAACTTAGAATCAAGGGCAGTCCTTGATATTGAATCCACTTACTGCCTATATGAACAGCCGATGACATTCTTCTTTCTTTTCAGTTTGCCATTGACTGATGGAACCTTAGGGACTCTAGTTTATCCTTCCTGGGTGGCTTTTTGCCTCTTTCTTTCCAGGTACACTGAACCCCCTAGTGAGCAAAGCCCTTTAAAAACAACCAAATGATCTTCCCCCTTGCAGGGTGGGGAGGGAGGGAGGTCAAACTTCCAGCTCTGTATCTGTTTTCTTTCTTTCTTTCTTTTTAATATCTGTCTTTTTGTATCACCCACCTGCATTTGAGCTGAGCCCTTTGAGTGCAGACATGCTATACAAGACTGTTTAGGAAAAAGAGAAGTCCACTTCTCTCATTGACCCAAAGAAGGAAAAGCAAATCTAAAAGAATATAACAAGGGCCGGCTGAGTGGCGCGTTGGTTAATAGTTGGCTTGGGACGCCCGCTCTGAGCAGCAGAACTCCGATTTGGATCCCACATGAGGGTCAGTGGCACTGCCCTCTCTACAGCTAAGATGGTGAACAACAGCTCGACCTGGAACTGGGCTGCCGTGAGTCCCCAGCAACGGTGTAGACTGCAGTGGGTCTGGCCGGCAGCAGCCGTGAGCTTTCGTGAGCCGTTTTAGCCACCGTGAGCCACCGTGAGCAGCCGTCCAGAAGCCGGTGACGGATCTGCCTCACCCGGGAAGAGCGCAATGATAATACCAACATGGGCCAGTGAAGCGACGTCCTCCACAACTAGACGGAAGAACAAAAAGACAGCAACTTGTCTGTTCCCCTTCCCCGACTCCCCAACGCTGTTCTCATCCCCCAATTCCCCAATAAAATCTTAAAAAGAAAAAAAAAAAGAATATAACAAGAGGCAGGGCTGAAGACGGAAGAGAGCTTTTTACTCGTGCCTGCTTGGACTTGCCAACATACCTGAATTACACTGTGAGTTCAGTCATCCTCTGCCATAGCAGACGACCCCTTCTTGGAAGATTACATCTCTAGGAGGAGCCTGCCCTTTGTACAGCTGACCATGCTGTAATTTACTGCCCTCCCTTCCTTCTCTCCTTCCTTTTACAATGAAAAGAAGAGCTCTTCGTTTTAAACTTTCCAAATTAATTCCTCCAGAATTAACCTCTCCCATGCTGGCTCTGGATAGTGAGCTGCTACCTTGCATGTTTTCGGTGTGAGTGTGTAGAGAATAAGGCTCTGCAGTGATCGTGGGTTTAATAATGTGATAATATGCTTATTGGGAGCCTACCGGTGTTGGCCACTGTACCCACGTGATTGCAGTTCATGCTCACAACAAACCCGCAAGGCAGGCATCATTTTCCATATTTGACAGATGAGGACACTGAGGATCAGAGAGGTCTAGGTTCTTTCCCAGGGTGCTCAGCTGGTCAATGGCAGAGCCAGATCCCAACTCATATCTGCCTGATTCTAAGACCCATTTTTCTTCCTGCAGACACCATGCTGGGGCATCTTTCTGAGCAGCATCTGTTATTCCCTTTTTGTCTTTAACGTACATCTGGTTTGACTGAAACTCTGGCTGATGTAAAGGAAACTGGGCGTTGGAGTAAAAGCTTGCTCCTTCTGGGAATTACGTACAGCATCATCACACTTTGAGTTTCCTCTCCAGGACTTTTGCTAGTGTATCCAATTGCCCTACTATTCAACTGAACCCTTCCTTGTCTCCAAAATTTAGAGTTTGCTCAGATAAGTCCATCTGAGGTGGTGGTAGAGGTGATGATGGTGGAGGTGATGATGGCGGAGGTGATGATGGCGGAGATGATGATGGCGGAGGTGATGATGGTGGTGAAGGTGATGGTGGCAGAGGTGATGATGGTGGAGGTGATGATGGTGGTGATGATGGCGGAGGTGATGATGGCGGAGGTGATGATGGCAGAGGCGGAGATTATAGACATGGTGGTAATAATAATGATGGTGGTGGCGCCAATGGTGTTGGGATTGGTGATGGCGATGGTGGTGGTCGATGTAGTTAGTGGAGATAGTGATGCTGATGGTAGTGATGGTGGAGGGGGTGGCAGTTCTTTTGTGGGTCAGTACACCCCAGAAACTTGATTTGATCAATGAAGCCAAATGGATAAGAATCTGGGAAAGTGACCTATCTTCACCAAATTTCCACAAGGCTGAGGTAGAAACCAGACTCTAGTAGAGGAATTTATGGTGCGTATGTAATTTTCCTTATCATATATTTTAGGGTCTGCTCTCTTGGCCTTCCCAATCCTGACCCAGGGAAATCAAACTAGACTCATGGTCGGAAGGGTGGCAAATACGATCTCCGAGAAGCTCTTGTACTTTTTCACTGTGGAGGGAGGCATACTTTAAAGGACACAGTTTTCTAAAGATGGTAGACAGATTTGGGATCAGACAGATTTGGAACTAGGGCTTTATCTTATGTGAACCTCAGTTGCCTCACTGTTCAAATAATGCTGAGCTCTCCAAATTAGTATAAGGATCTAATAGGATTACGTATGTAGACTGCTCAGCCGTTTCGGACACAAAATATACACTCAGCAATTGGTATCTGATAAGTAAAATGCCATTAAATGAATCTCTGCAGTTCCCCCCAAAGATCCCTATTTGAAAGCTGGGCAGAGGAACTAAGTGACATATAATGGCAGCTACCATTTATTGGGCACATACAGGTGCCAAGCACTGTGCTGCACGCCCCCCCCCCACACTTAACTGTGACGACAATTCCCATGAGGTTGGACCCATATGCTCCCCATTTCACAGGCGACAAAACTGAAGCACACAGGGTTCGCCCAGGTGGTAAGAGGGAGATACAGGGTTTGCAATCAGGTTACCAACTTCGGAATCCATATGCCTAACCAGGGATGGGGATGACGGGGAGGCTGTGACAAAGCATTGGTCACATGGTGGGTGGCACTGATTGGGGACCTGGAAAGAGGCTGACACAGATGTAGCCGCCATCCCAGCAACATCTTCTCGCGCCAGGATTTGCACAGCCCACATGTCCATGCTTCCCAAGGTTTCCCTTGATCATGTGTATGTGAGGGGGTTTCTGGGCCAAACCCAGCTGTCTGAGCGGGGATGTTTATAGAGGGGACATCTCCTCCACACCCAGGAGGATGTGCTCCTTACACCATTTGGGGTCCAAGAGCCCGGCTCCAAATATACCAGCAATTAAAACAAAACAAAAAAAAAAGTTCATGTTCAGTCTCTTGGGGGGGAAAAAAAAAAGCAACAAGAAACCTTTCCCATCCATCTGTGACCAAATATATTTTGTGCTTGGTTTCCTTGGGCGGCCTTCTCTTAACGGCTTCTAATTCATAGAGACAAAAAACATAAAACAATTTAAGGCATTGGCACACTTAGCTCAGCAAGGACGTTTATTCCTGTGGGGGTGGGGGTTGGGGGGCGTTTTTGGCAGGGGCCTCCTGAGGTTGGCTTAGCTAGGAGGCCGCGAGGCTCACAGGGGTGGCGGGAGGGAGGTTTCTTGCTTATGCTGTTCCCTGCTTGTGGAACGGAGAGGTATTTGAGGGAAGTGGGTTGGCCCAATAATTATCCAGCTGGTAATTACAGCCAGTTGTGGAGGAATACTGTGCAGAGCCCCACACGGCCGCCATGCCAGCTGGGAAGAGCCCTCACCCACTGATGGATTTATGGCTGGCTGTGCAGAGCGGGATGTGTGTTTTGGCTCGTGCACTTGAGAGAGCACTGCTGCTCCCTCTTTCTTTGCCTCTCTCTCTCTCTCTCTCTCTCTCTCTCTCTCTCTCTCTCTCTCTCTCTCTTTAATCTCGACTTCAGAAGGCAAGGGGTTGGTCGTTAATTCATTTGGATTTAGAATCTGGGCTTTTTCATGCGAGCGAGGCGGGAGCTCTGAGGATTTTTTGTCGAGCATAACTGGGTGTAGTCACCATTTGCCGAATGGAGTAAATGCATCTGTAAATAAGTGTTACTATAATATTCACCCATGTTTACCATACACCTCTGAGATGCCCAAGCCTCATTATCAAGACTTTCCATGTACTGTGCAATGGGTTCCCCTTATGATCCACATTTTATGGATGAGGAAACCGAGGCTCAGGGAGGTGGGTGATTTACCCAAGGTGACACAGCTAGAATGTCAGGGCAGCCACCACAGTACTATGATATGGATGGATGGGTAGAAGGCTTGATATTGGCATCCTCAATGGATGACTTTGGGAGAAATTTGACACAATTCTGTCTGCTTTTAATGGGTGAGGGGAGAGCCCGAGGGAGCCCAGTTTCAAGCAGTGAATTTGTGGCAGAACCAGGTTTTCTGACACACAGCTTCCACCCTTCTCCCAATTGCCTTAGAAGTTTCTAAGCCCTAGAGAACTGAATTTTCACACTCTTATTGAACTCTCCCGCCCCAGGCCTGTGTGCCCTGAAGGAAGTAGAGACACAGCCCTGACCCCAAGGAGGGTGACCCTGCATCCCCGTTTGCCTAGGACAGAGATGTTTTTCTAGAAGGGGGGACGTCAGCGCTCAAACTGGGAGACTACCAAGAAAACTGGGACAAGTGGGTCCCCTACCCCCACATGACTTGGTAAACTCTAGTAAATAGTGTCTATTTAAACCTGTGTAACAGGGGCCTTTGAAGAATGTCATCCAGTGTAGGACTGAGGACCAAGAGTTTGGCGTCAGACAGACCTGACTCTAATCTCATCTGTACCCCTTCCTTATCAGCAAGAGGCTCTTGGGCAAGTTAACGACCTCTCCGAGCCTCAGTTTCTTCATCTGTAAATAATGCTTATGGGGTTGTTCTGAGGTTGAAATGAGACCATGCATGTGAGAGACTCAGCACAGGGCGTTTCTAAGGAAACCTGAGAGCGATCCCCTACCTGGGACTCTGCCCACGAAATTCTAGATAAACGTCAACGGCAGTCTAAAGGGATGTTCTGCTCGCCACGGGCGGGCCTTATCGGATGCCCTTTTGGGTTATTTTCTGGGGTTGGAAACTCATATGCACACAGGGGCCAGGAATGAATCCACTCTGCTCATATCCTCTCCGTGTGATGTTTAGAGTCCCCCAACAGCCCTGTGAAGCAGTGGGGACTCTTATCTCCATTTTCCAGACAAGTAAACTGAGGCTGAGGAAGGGAAAGAGAATGGCCTAAGGTCACTCATGTAATACGTGGTAGAAACACGATTTGAACCCAGGTGGAAGTCTATCTCCAGGCTCTTTTTTTTGGTAAGAGTTTGTTTGAGCCAAACTGATAACATGGCCGGTGGCAAGATCTCGAATGCTCCTATCTCCAGGCTCTTGGCCTTTTCCTGGCTGCATGAAATCCTTTCGTGAGGGTTTTAACACGTATTATTTAACTCATCCCCTTTTATTTTGCATTCAGGTATTCTTCATGTTTTTCAGTCTTTAAATTTTTAGTTTATATCTCCTACAACAACACCTGGTGAATACCCTTTTATCTGAACCAGGGTCTCTACCTTGGCATTCCTATCATTTTGGGCCCAACCATTCTTTGTTGTGGGGGGAGGGGGGGGAACTGTCCTGGGCATTGAGGGTGTTGAGCAGTGTCCCTGGCCTCTATCCACTAGATACAAGTAGCATCTTCTTCTCCCCAAGTTGTGACAACAAAACTGTATCCAGACATTTTCCAGTTTCCCTTGGGAGGGGGCAGGGGGCAGGCAAAATTGCTCCCAATTGAGAATGATTGACTTACGAGGTTGGACAATTAAGTTCACGAACTTGTTGCAATGATTTGCTAACCTTTTTTTGGTATCAGAGAGATTATTCATTATGAATTTGTACCAATTGGACAAACAGTTCACCAAGTTTACTATTTGGAAGTGCTGAAAAGGCTGCGTGAAAAAGTTAGAGGAAAACGACCTGAACTTTTTGCCAGCAATTCATGGCTCTTGCATCACGACAATGCACCAGCTGACACGGCACTGTCTGTGAGGGGGTTTTTAGCCAGTAAACAAATAACTGTATTGGAACACCCTCTCTATTCACTTGATCTGGCCCCCAATGACTTCTTTCTTTACCCGAAGATAAAGGAATATTGAAAGGAAGATATTTTGATGACATTCAGGACATCAAGGGTAATACGACGACAGCTCTGATGGCCATTCCAGAAAAAGAGTTTCAAAATTGCTTTGAAGGGTGGACTGGGCACTGGCATCAGTGCATAGCTTCCCAAGGGGAGTACTTTGAAGGTGACTGTAGTGATATTCAGCAATGAGGTATGTAGCACTTTTTCTAGGGTGAGTTCATGAACTTAATTGTCTAACCTTCATACACCTTTGTAGCCTGGTGTGATCGTTTCCTGGATCCAACTGTGTGTATTATTGTTTAAAGGTTCCCAACTCTTAGTGCCCAACTGTCTTCCACAAAAGTTGCACCACGCCCTAAGGCCCCTGCTGTTTCCCTGCATGCTTGCCCATAACAAGTGTCGCCTTGTCAGTTCTTAGGGAATTTCTGAGAAGCACTTCCCTACTTCTAGGCACATAGAACAGAAAGGCCCGCATAGATGACCCAACCCAATCATTTCAAATAGGGGAAACTGAAACCGCAAGGGACAAGGGACAGTGACATGCCCCAGGTCACACAGTGAAGGAGTGTTCCAGGTGGGTCTTCTTAAGCATCGATGATGACCAATTTGTGATTTTAATCCGTCATCCTCATGAACAGCCGTGATCCTTCCGAATTAGATAGATTCATTGAGGCAAATATTATTTTCAGGATTTTTCTCCCAGATGGTGTGGGATCCCATAAATTTTTTTTCTTTCTTTCATTCTTTCTTTTCTTTTTTTTTTTATTGTGCTGGCTGTGGATAAAGGCAGTGCTTTGGTGGCGAGGCAGGGAGTGATGTATTCTAGGCAGTTGAAGGGCCGGTAAAAGTTTATGGGTTTGCAGCCTGCCATGGACTCGGGTTTATTGTCCTTTGTAAATTCTCCACCATTTTTTCCCCTTTGAAGTCGGGAGCGATGGAATCAATGGTCTAATTGATACAGGCTGGGAAGAGGCTGGTGATGCTCACTAGAGATAGGGTCAGAGCACTCTCCTGCAACCGTCTGCACTTCAGTTTGTGAGCTCCACAAAGACGAATGATCTGTTGACCCAACCCAGCTTAGCCTGAATTCAAGCCCCTCCCCAGTGCCTTCATACTCTGTCCTACCTCTAGCTTTCTGACTTCTTCTCCCCTCTCACAGCCTCGGGCTCGCATGCGGCAGCCCTGACGGCCTTCTTTCTTTTCCTTGAAGAGCTGTATCTGTTCCCACCTCAGGGCCTTTGCATCTGCTATTCCCTCTGCCAGGCACGTCCCTTCTCGAATCGTTTGCATGGCTGACACTTTTGAGTGCTTGATGCTTCTGCACAGACTCCACCTCCTCAGAGAGGCCTCCCTGACCACCTTCTCTGAGGAAGTTCCCCCACTTGACCCCAGTCACTCTCTATTCTGTCACGTGAATGAATTCATCTCCTTTTCAGTACTGCTCACTGTGTGAAATTGTCTTATATGCTTGTTCATGACTTGGGCTCACTTCTGAGGACAGGGGCCTCGCAAAGCTTGTTCGCAGGCTTATTTCCAGGAACCAGACCAATGCTGAGCACACAACAGCTACTGGGTAACTGAATGAAATAGTTAAGGACCGTCTCCTCCACGTAGTCATCAAAACAGGGACATTAAAATATGGGCACGTAAAATAACCACAAGAGAGCAAATTTAGGTGGTGCGAAATGTTAGAGGCATGGTTAACAGACAGAGATACGATGACAACTCTGAGGAGGGATCTGGGGGAAAGGAAGCCCTGGGGAGTTTTCCTGCAGGCACTGGCATTTGAACAGGACCTTCCCAAATGCAAAGGGTTTGGAGGGATGGGAAGGCATGGGCAAAGCATGTAGGCCAGGGATTTGCTGGGTGAAAAGCTGAGGTTTGCTCTGGAGACTAGAGCACAAGGAGACAGAGTAACTGAAGCAGGTGACACGCGGGACTGCCTGTGTACACTGGACAAGGTTTGGGACGTGAGCCTCACATGAGGATTTGAATGGTGCCTCACTAGGTGCTTAAGAGCCAGAGAGGCCTGGAGTTAGACGGAACTGAGGTTTAAGTCTGTGTCCTTGGGCACAAGTTACTTATCCCATCTGGGCCTCACTTTCCTCATCTGTCAAATGGGGCAGAGGAGCAGAACACCTCACATAGGATTACATGAGTAATACACATAAAAAAACCTTAGAATGGCACCCGGATGAACAGGGCTGAAGAGTGTTAACAATCGCAGTTAATATTAATAATATTACCTCAATGAATAGGATATTATTACAATGGTTGTCATAATTACAGGTCTGTGTCGTAGGTGGTGAGTGCCCCATTTTACAGATGGGAAAACTGAGGGTTGAAGCAACCAGTGGCTTGCTCATGGGCCCGGGTTTATTGAATGGCAGAGCAAGGATTTGAACCTACCACGTTTCCTCTTCCCTCTGTCCCCGTCCAGGTTCTTTGGTCCACCTCTCCGTATCGCATCCTCTACGGAGTTTTGTTTAAACTCACGACGTGGCCCTCTCCAGTCAACATTTGACGACCCCATCTTGCCTAGACACTCCTCTGTTCAGAAGGTGAGTGGCTTTTTCACCTCTCTTGGCAATGCCTCACCCCTACCCCCACTCCTTTGGGAGAGTTCAGGATTAGTCTTGCTTTCTTTTTGCGCCAGTCTGTGGGCTCACCTCCCGGGCCCTTCCCATGAGCTGTAGGATGCACGCACTGCTCGCTCACACCCTGCGATCTGGCCTCTGCTTACCTTACCAGCTCTCTTGCCACCCTCACCGGGTCCCTCCATGCCCCTCGGCCTTTTTTGCCTCGGTGACTTTGCTCATTCTTTGCCCAGGGCCTGGATAACGCCTCTCTCGTCATCACTGGCCACCTACTACTTGTCCTTTAAAACTCGGCCCCACTCAGGGCTGCCTCCCAGGCAGAGTGTACTCTCCTCCTTGGGAACTCACCCACTCTGCTGACATCACAGCCCCACATGTCTTCCTCTGAGCCCAGGGCAGGGGCCGGACATTACCTGTTTCTTTCTGAATCCTCCAGACTCAGCTCTGTATCTGTTACAGAATACAAGCTCAGCAGGTCTGTGAACAAGTGAATGAATAAATGAACGCATGTGTGAAATGACAATAATAATAACACCCCCCCCACACACACACACACACAAAGCCACCCAAAGGCCGTGAACTTGGGGAAAAGTCAAGATGTGTGTTTAGCTCTGAGTCGCCCCAGGCTCATCAGCACTTGGCGCCTTTGTTGAAGGTAGATGTGGCTGCAGGGAGAGTCTAACAACAAAAAGAACCCCCAATAATCCAGAACTGTGAACCCCTCAAAAGGAAACTAAGGCTTTGCTTTGCTCTCCCTTGTTGGGGGCGTAGGAGACTCTGTCAATATTGTTGAATGAATGACTAAGGAGATGCATAATGAAGATATCATCGTGACAGTGACATAGTGCAGTTGACAGTTGGGAACCCCTCGAGTCAGGAGGCCAATTTATGGGCGATCTTGTATTCCCAGCTCCTGGGGCAGTGCCTTGGTACATAGTAGGCCCTCAGATTCCAGGAGTCAGCGAAACTGACCACCGGGCCTTGAGTGGATCAACCCACACCCATGGCCTGAGCATCAAAAAAAACACCACTGCCCTTCGCACACTAAGGCCCGGCTTTTTCTGCCGTTGCAAAGTTCTCAAAGTTCTTTTCACTTCTGTGGTCCGCAGCCAGTTCCTTAACATTGTGTAAACATGGTTTTGTGTGGTTGAAAATATATTTTAAAAATGTCTCTAATTACCCAATGGCCTGTAACCACTCTTTCAGGGTCTGTCATGTAAATACCTAATTAGGAGCCTTGGAGAACGGGGCGGATGGGAGAGCCCCCCGTCCCGAGGCCTCCTGGCTACTTCGTGTTCTCTTGAGGCCCAGAGGAGACACTGGGGTCCCATGCGTCAATGGCCAGAGGAGGAGGGACGGTCTCAGGCCACATCAGGGGCCCTGGCGCGCTTGCCTCCTGGATGGGGCCGGGGCCGGCACGTATTCACATCCAGGGAATGTTCAAGCTACCCAGCTTAATGGGAACCAACTGCCCAGCCCCTCCCCCCTCCCATGCCCACTAGAATGTGCTCCTTTCAAACTCAAATGACTCACAGATGTGAGTCTCCGGCGGCTCCCCACTTTCCTTTTCTCCCCAAAAAGCCCAGCGTGCTATAGCTCTGCCCTTCCTCTGAGACCATCTACTGTCCGTTAGCAGAAGCAGGCGTCTAGGTGACACCTGGGCAAACTCCCAGTGGACTCCATTTCCAAGCATTGAATATAGCATCCGCTAACCCCCTACGCTTTGGATCATTGATGCCTCGAAGGTCAGGCCTGAGGTTTTGTGTGTTCTGGAGAAAAACGGCTTTTCATCCCAGACAAGAATTTGGGCACCAACTTTTATCTGCCTCCTGGGAGATTTCTTTTTATGACCTCCCATCCGCGTGGGAAGGGTGGAAGTGTATCGGTTGCATCTGGTCAGACAGTAGGCGTCACACTGGAGATGTGGCCGGACCATGAGAAGGGTCCACGTCCCTCCAGCTTGCTTTGCCTCAAAGCTGTTCCCTGTGACCAGACCCCTGGCTTGGTGGTGGGGTGACTTCCGGGAGCCAGGGTTCCTCAGGTCTGGGAAAGGCTGGGTCACACCGATGGGAGCCGTGGTTGCCCTGCTGCCTTCTCCAGGTCATGCTCTCCGCACTCAAGACAACTAGCTCTTCCTTGCTGTGTTCTGTTCTCTGGGAGGCCAGAGCAGGTGAGAATGCCTGTGTGACAGACAGCAAGAAGCAGCCATCTTACATACCAGCAGATGCTCCCTGGTTGCAAGGGAGGGATGACACCCGTTATCAAGTGTCTACCAAGTGCCTGTGTGGCTTAGAGGTTTGTGGGGAGAGAGGGTTAAATGAGAGTCCTGCCTCTGCCTCGGAGCTGGGTGGGCTTGGTCTAACCATTGAGCCTTCTGAGCCTCAGTTTTCTTATCTAGAAAATGGGTATGACAATGGACCAGTAGGGGAATCGGTGTAAAGGCAGAATGGGACCAGGGTCTAGCGACAAGGCGAGCGCCCCACCCATGGTCTCTGTGACTTACGGGCCCGTCTTCTCATCTATAAAATGGGGGGAAATGGCACCGAGCACACTGCACTGTGGTGAGGTTTAAATGGCTTTGTGGGTGGGCAGCATTTAGACAGAGTGCCTGGTGCACTCTCGGTGGTCAGGTTTTGGCCATTATCAGGCTTGGAAGCTGCAGTGCAGAGGAATTAAGTGACTTGTTCAAAGTCATGCAGCTGGAAATGGCAGAGTCAGATTTGAACCTGGGTCCCTGTGATTCACGAGTCCTTGGTTCCTCGCTTTGCTCCATCATCCCATCTGGTTTCATGTAGCAGGGATTAAAACTGTGGACAAGCAATGGTCAAAAAGAAAGGTTATAGGGATACAGTCATAAGAAAAGGGGCAAACGCACAAAGAAAAGACCACCATTCCTTGGAGAAGGCGTAAGGACTTTGTGTGGCCAGGAGGGTGATGTATTCAAGGGCAAGGAGAAAAGAGACACGTCGAAAAAGAACACATATTTTTGTTTACTGCACTGAAAAGAAGCTAGAATGATGAATGAGCGATTTGGATGTTTTAATTCTTTGTAGACATTTCTTTTGCATCCATGATGATAAGACAATCATAACTGTATGTAACATTTTGACACTTTTCATAATTGTACTAACTCAAGAATATCTAGTGGATGAACTTTCTGTGGGTGCCTTTGAAAAATATTTTTCCCTTGCAGTGGGAGAATACCATTTACTTATTAAATAATGAAATGATCGATTATTATTTTTTAATCATCAAATTAATTCATAATTCTTAACAAGAATTTAGAAAAATAGAAGAAAAATTTTAAAAAGTTACTCAGAGTTCTCCTATCCAAACATAACCGCTGTTAACATTGTAGAATGTTTTCATTTTAGTCTTTTTCTCTGATAATTAAAAAAAAAACAACCCACATACTTTTAATAGTACTGTAATGGTAACACTGTATCCTGCGTTTTCCTGTAGTATTTGAACATAAACGTTTCTGTATTGCTATACAGTCTTTTCTGAACACACTGGGGCCTCACCAAAGTTAACTTAATCACTCCTCTAGTGTTGATACTATTTCTAATTCTTTTTTTTTTTAAGATTTTATTGGAGAATTGGGGGGAGGGGACAGGGTTGGGGAATCGGGGAAGGGGAACAGATTGCTGTTGTTTTGTTCTTCAGCCTAGTTGGGGAGGACGTTGCTTCACTGGCCCATGTTGGTATTATGATCATTGTGTTCTTCCGGGCTGAGGCAGATGGGTCGCTGACCATTGGACGGCCGCTCACGGCAGCTCATAACAGCTCACGCCGGCTGCTGGCTGCTCATGGCAGCCCAGCTCCAGGTTGAGCTGTTGTTCACCATCTTAGCTGTAGAGAGCAGTGTCAGTGGCCCTACTGTGGGATTCAAACCGGGGCCCTGCTGCTCAGAGCTGGTGATCCAAGCCAACTCTTCACCAACGCGCCACATGGCTGGCCCCTAAGTCTACATTATTACAAACAGCACAGTAACATGCATCTTTTTTTGCCTGAAGTTTTTCCGTTTTTCCTTTCCCTCCTTTCCTCTCCCCTTCCCTCCCCATCCCCTCGCCTCATCTTTTCTTAATGCTTGGAATTTTCCTCTGGATGAATTCTCAGAAGAAAACTACCAAGCCCAAGCTATGCACACTTGAACGTCCCAGATATGTGTTGTCATTTTTTTTCCCCCAAAGCTATTCCACGCGACATCTTGGGGTCCCTCTACGTGTTCGGCTTCGTAACTATGGGGACAGCATAGAGTCATGTGTGATTCATTTGATGACGTCCACCGAGCACTCACTTCACAGAAGGAACTGCTGGGAGCTTCTCAAGGTGCAACTATCAGGCCTTCCCAGCTGAGTCAGAGGTTACAATGAGCAAAACATGTGACCAATCTCAGAGCGTCGACTTGTCCCTGGGAACTGGTCCTCAGAGGTCTCCGAGGGGACCCCCGACTCTGGGGGCCGTCCAGCGGTCCGGCATTTCCAGGAATGCCATCCTGCTGTGTTCTAGCACCCAGCTTCGGTGGGACAAAAGCAGCAACTGCTCATTGTTTGAGCTCCTTGGAGCGAATACTTAAGTGTCCCAGTAAGCATTAAAGCACTCTGCCTCCTCCCTACCACTTCTCTCCGACAAAGCTTTTATACGGAGCACGAGCGCCCATAAATAACAGACCAACCTATAAATAAATACAGCTGGAAGCCCACAAAAGCCCTTGACAAATGCTGTTTATTTAATTTCTCAAGTGTGGTCCATTTGAGATCCAATTGGAAAGGCCTGCTAAGCTTTTAAAAGGCCAGCTTATGTGCTTAATCTTGAGTCCCCCTTTGAGGGGCCATCCTGCCATCTCCCCCACACCTGCTTAGTTCAGGAAAACGGCATGGCCATCTACAAGGGGCAGGGTTTGGGGACAAAGGAGGGCTTCCCAGGTCCTTCCCAAGGAGGGGCACTTGACTCTGTACAGGTCAGAGTCACACCATCATTATTAATCTCGCACCAACTGAGCCAGTCTGATCTGTCCTCATGATTCATTTACTGGGTGGGAAGGTCTGTGTCCTCATAACTGCCTACAGAGAGAAGAAAACAGTGGTAATAGCAAGGAGCCAATGTGGGCCTTCTGCGATAAAGTGTCTGAATCAATTATTTCAGAGGCAAGCCAACAGGGCAGCCCATTACAGGAGAGCACGTTCTTGTGAACATCCAAATGGCCACACTTGCCCTCTCTTTCCTGCCCCAGGACCTTTGCTCATGCGCTTCCTTCTGCTTGAGACCCCCTTCTCCTCGTTGTCGTTTAACTAACTGGATCCCATCTTTCATGTTGCAGCTAATAGACCGCGTCTTCTAAGAATCCTTCCCTGCCTAATATATGCCCCACCTCAAAGGAACAGACAACCAGTTTCCTTGTTACACATTCTTATAGCATCCTGCACCTCTCTTTTGTAGTTCTACCCACCATTTCAATTAAAATCTTCCCTGTGCAATTATTTGCTGATTACCTGTCTTATTCACTTGACTATCACGTCTCACCTGTTACCCCCCAGATCTGAGCCACCATTAATTCTCACCTGAGCAAATACAGCAGCTTCCTCGAAGGTTTCTCTGTTTTCCTCTGCCTCCACCCCTGCCGGTCTCTGCAGCCAGAGGGACACTTGGAAAACAAGTCACATCGTGCCCCTCCTTTGCTCAGAACCTTCCAGGGGCTCCCGTCTCCTCCTGGGTGAGCCAAAGCCTTCAGAGTGGCCTGCTGGGCTGTACACGATCTGGTCCCCATGACCTCTCTGACCTCATTTCTGGCCACGTCCCCCTTTCTCACTCTGTTTCAGCCACACTGGTCTCCTTCGGGTTCTAGAAGAGTCTGAGCACACTCGTCTTGTTCCCTCAAATGGCTGTGGGGCTGTCTTCCTCATTGTCAAGTTCCTACTCAAGTCACATCTTCTCAGAGAGGCCTTCCCTGACCTCCTTCACCCCTCCCCAGTAATCCTCCTTCCGCTTGACTTCACTCTCCCCGTCACATTATTACCACCTCACATGTCCTGCATTTCATTAGTTCATCATCTGTCTTCTTCTGCAAAGCATGCGGGCTGAGCTTACAGCTTTATCCCTACGGCCTAGGCCAGCTTCTGACACACAGGGGACATTCCATGAACATATTTGACATACATGAATGTCTTATTTTAAACAAGGCAGCTCCTTGCATGGGTTTGGCCAACAAGTAGGACAACCAAATTCTCCAAGGGGAAATTTTGCTCCTGTACGGGGTTGATCAGCAGAGGTCTGCCATCTTGTATTGCTTTTCCAGCTGTGGGCAAAGATTCTACAACAAATGTCTTAGTCATTCCTGCTGGAGTATGGTTAGGAAGCAGGGAGGCAATCCCCAAGAATGACCCAAGATGGGGAGAAGGATAGAGCCATCTGGAAAAAAATGGAGCCCAGGGGAAGTGGTTGCCCCTGGGCCGACAGCTGGTCAACTTGCCCTGAGGCTCTGGAGTGTGTCTGTCGGCTGCCGGACAAGCAGCATGGGACAGAGTCAGTTAAAGGTTAGCTGAAGTTAGCTCAGACTGAACTGGAGTGTCCAACTTTGGCAATCAGTAAATTCCATGAGGGACTCTTGCATTAGACTCTCTGATGGTTGAGGCTTTGTTCACCTACCTGAGTAAGCTCCAGTTTTAGTAGACTTGTTGGGGTTATCACTTTGTGAGGGGTGTAAATGTCTAATCATGATGTCGTTTTGTACACTTGGAATAAAATTTAAAAAAAATTTCATCTTGGCACTTACCCCAGGAGGCAGAATGGGACAGTGGAAAGAATGTGGGCTTTGAATTCACATGATCCCAGGTTCAAATCCTGGCTTTACCCCCACGATCTATTTTCATGACCTTCCTTGGGTAAGTCACTTCACCACTTTGAGTTTTATTTTCCTCAAAAATAATCATATTTCCCTCCAAAGAACAGCTGACCTCCTGTTCCTCATTTGGCACATCTCTTCTCGCTGAGCTCCAGCCACACTGGCCTGTTTTCTGTTCCTTGAGGCAGCCCTGCCACAGGACCTTTGCACCTGCTCTTCCTCCTGCTAGAGTGTTCTGCTCCCAGCCCTGCACAGCCGATTCTGTCTCATCATCGTGCTTCCAGGTCAAATGTCATCTCCTCAGAGAAAACCTCCATGACAACCCTATCAAAAATTGCCTCTAGACACCTAGATAGGCAGTCACTCTGTTATATTTCCACTACAGTATTGAATACCATCTAAATGTACTTTATTAATATATGTGTATTTATTCACTTCTTTACCGTTTGTCTCTTATCCTCCAGAGAAAGTAAGCTCCACGTGGGTAGGGACTTTCTCTTGTTCACTGCTTGTGTCTCTGGCACCTTGAACAGTGTCTGGCACATAGCAGACACTCAGTAAATACCGGGGGAGCCAAAAAAAAAATGTACACAAGTGGACACTTTGGTCAGCGCTGCTCAAGCAGTAGTCTGCCGTAACCAGAAGTGTCTGGACACTGATGGTAATTGCTGTGAGCACCTCTTGTGATTGCAGAAGTCAAATATGACTTGTATTCATCTTTGGTTATCAGTATATATTGAGTTTTACAATTAATACAGTTTTTTCCTGTCTTAAACTGTGTATACCTTTTTTTTGGCATGCTCTGCATTGGTTGGAAGAATGGATAAATGGTTTGTTATAAGGAAAAAAATAAGGGTTGTGGTAAAATAATTGCAAATATGACTGCGGTTCTCTATCCTTTCTGTACCTTTTGCAATGATTTTGTAGCTTTTTCCACCTAAAGGTTGAGTTAATTGCCCCACCCCAGAATCTAAGCTGGGATTATGCCTGAGGGCCACTAAAATGCTGCAGACACGCCAGCATGCCAGCTTGACGTCTAGGCCTCAAGAGGTCTTACATGCTTCTAATCTATCTTTTGGAATCCTGATTCCACTATGAGAGATGCATGGCCCGGCCACACATGTCACCCTAACGAACAACCAGTTAGCAGCCAGACATGTGAGTGAGGTCCTACTTGTGAAGTGGCCCTTAGCCAGCCCACCAGCTAAACACAGATGCATGAGAGGACCCAGCTGAGTTCAGCCGAACCTGGCCCAGATTAGCAGCACGCATCATCTGAGACGTAGACTCATGCAAAGCCACTGAGTTCGGGGGGTAGTTTGTTATGCAGCAAGAGCTAACTGATACATGGAACACACACACCCTCACACATACAGAGTCATGCATGTACGCACGTATAGCTTGGCACATTTTGATGCCTTATAAGTGGTAGTTATTTATTGTCGTGGTGGGTGTGCATTTTTTTGGTAGTCGAAGGGGCCTGTTCCATCTGGGGAGTTGTAAGTTTAGCAATGAGATGTGCAGACATATGTTGACCAGGAGATGGACATCCCCACCAGGTCCTGGGCAGCTCATTTCTGCTATTAGCAGAGATCCTTCCAGACTTGCACTTGGCCCCTTGACCTCGGGGTCAGGAGAGCGTTGAGGAGCCTCGTGCAGATCTGGCTCTTTGTTTGACCTGAATAATACATGCAATTTTCCTGTTTCTATGATGTTTTCAGGCCTCTGATTTATGGCGACGAACGTGCCCCTCGGTGTGCCCTGGCTTTTGTTAATGACCTATCATGAATTATCCACGAAAGAAATGTTAAACGAGCTAATTAGGCATTAACCTTACATTATAGATCAACCACACAATTGGATCCTTCACAGCTACGAGTGTGACAGCCCCAAGCATTAAGTATTGATGGTCCTAGGAAGGCCAAGAGGATGGAGGTGGGGGAGCAATATTCAGGGGGAGGGGAGGGGTGGTGTGGAGATGCCTCCGTGCTCGCCTGCTGGTCGGAGGGGAAATCAGCGGGATGGAGTCAAACTGCCTAATGTACCCACTTATGAACGGTGTGAGCTCACAACATACAGCGTGGCAACAACTGGCTCGAAGAGCTGCAAGGACTAAGTGAGGCACCAGGTCGTAGGGCCTGCTGTGTACTTGGACCTTGAAAAATAGTCTTTCTGTTCGCTCTCCTTTTGGAAAATGTGTCTTCTGGAGAATTAAAGCTTAGCCACTGTACCCCTTGGGTCCACTTTGTAAAGACAAACCCATGCTGTCTTGGCAGATTGCCGGCAGAATTGCTGGTAAATCAAGTTAGCACCCTGAACATGAGTGATGCACAAATTGGCCAAGTCAAGTTGGATAAAATCATTTTAATAAGTAGCTAGATGACCTTGGAGGATGATGATGATGATGATGATGATGATGATGACAATATATCTTTTTGCATAGTAGTTTATAGCTTATAGAACATGTTTTTATCGATGCTCTAATTTGATTCAGAAAACATACCAGAGGGGTAGTGAGGGCAGGCTTTATTTGTCTCTATTTAACAGGTGAGAAAAATTAAGACTCATGGGGGATAAATGACTTGCCTAAGGGCTGACGCGAGGAGTGGAACCTTGGTCTCTAATTCTAAGTCATGTCCTATTTTCATGATGCCATTTGACCCCTCTCTCCCAGTCACTTCCCTCTTCTGGGACATAGTCCTCTGTTACCAAATGGGTATGTACGGGGCGTGCCCACTCTGCCTGCACCCCCTTCTAAGGCAAATCAACCTGGACTGAGTCCTTGTGCTATAGGTGACCACGTTGTGTGTCACATGACTCCACCCCCTTATTCACCCTAGTCATAACTGATTGGATGAGAGGTGGGCTCCTGATCAAGGGCAGCCAATCAGTACATTTGCCCATAAGCATGGGTGAGACTGAGTCAATCAGATTGTTTTCTGGGACTTTGATCCACATGGCTGCAACCGTGAGGAAGGGAAGACGCTGAGGTGGGACTGGGGCAGTTAGAAGCCAACTCAGGGTAATCTTCTGAGAGAACAGAGAAGTTATAGAGCTGAGAGTGATGAAGCTGATGGGAAACAGACACAGAATGTGGGAGCAAGGATGGAGAGAGGGAGAAAGAGAGAGAAAGAGGGGGGAGGAGGAGATGGAGAAGAAAGGAAGGGAGGGATAAAAAAGGAAAAGAACAGATGGGAGAAGAGACGGAGGGATTGAGACATTGCTTTGAGTCCTAAGATATTCTGGCTCCATTTCTAGACCCTGTGTACCCCCATTCCCCGTTTTGTTTTGAGCTCGCAGGAGGGGGCTTAACACAGTGATTTTCAAAGTCAAAATATTCAAATACTGGGCTTAGTAAGCTCTGCATTGTGTACCCTTGGCATGCCACGGGGGCAAAGAGGACATGTACTATTTCGCTGAAAAAAAATTGGTTGAACTACTGCCGTCCAGGCCCCAGTGGGTGGCAGCGTGGAGGAGATGGGGGCGCCTAAGACTTCCAGGTCCCGATGGAAGTCCCGGTCCTCATGAACCAGGAGCTCGTGCCTATTGGCGACCATCCCGGAGGGGCAATCTAGGATTGATGGGGAGCTGGGTGGGTAATACCATCGCGAATGTGGACTCTCCACCTTGCAGCTTGCCCCCCACCCCATCAAGTGCTGCCAGGCAGAAGGTCTCCCCATCGCATGGTGCCAGCTGTCCTTGTAAGATAAGAGTCTACAGTGGTTGTTAAACACCAGTGCAGATGAGGTATCGTAAGAGTTGAGTGTCATCACTGGTCGTGTTACCCACCATGTTCCTGGAATCAGACAGCTCCCCAGGCCACATGCCAGAAACCATCAAAAGGAAGCAAAGCCCTAATGGAGGCGGTGGCACCATCAGTGATGTCAGGTGACATGTGGTGACTCTCGGTGGATTCTGTGTGAATCTGTAATCGGGGAGGGTCAGCTTCATTCTGCTTCTCAAGCCTGACGATTGGGCCATGGTTCGAGATTTCCACTGCACACTGCGGGGAGTGGTGGGGAGAGGGGGGGCGGGGACACAAACCTTAACGTCCCAAGAGTCGAAACTGGGATACGTTAATAATGCATTCTTAGATGCTTTGAGTTTTATTAACACTGAAAATAAATCTACATTAAGGGTAAGTGGTGGCTAAATTTCATTTTGCAAAAATTTGCTGTGGTTTTTGTTCCTTTTAAGACTGTTTTCCAGAGGAAAGCACATTTGAAACCACCAAATTACCCTTATTATCTTTTCCTTTCTTTGAGCCCTAAATTAGCGGAGGCATTTGGAGCAGTAATTGAGCGGGCATTCTTGGATGCTTTGGTGAGGCCTGTCATTCTCACCTCAGGTATATGGGAGGAGGAGGGCCTAGCCTATATTCTTCATGCTTCTAGAGATGAGTTTTCATGCAGGAATTTACTAAGAGCCCTGTTTCAAAGAAGAGAAGGTGAAGGATTTAGTAGTTTGAGCTTGTCCTGTCTTCTAACCTCCCGAAACTTCCCAACTGGGATTCCTTCTTCCGAACTCCGTTTTCCACTGGCCTCTCTCCCTTCCATTCTGCTTGACTCTTTTCCCGTCTCTCTTCCCTTGCTTTTTTTATATTGCACTTGCATACTCGTACACATAACATAAAACTTACCATTTTATCCATTTTTAAGAGTATCATTCAGTGGCATCACGTGCCTTCACGTTGTGCAACCATCGCCACCACCCATCTCTAACGTCTCACCACCCACACTGGACCTCTGTACCTATTAAACACTAACTCCTCACTCCCCCATCCCTCTAGGAGTTGTAATAAGAAACTGGCTCACGGAATCATGGAGGCTGAGAAGTCCCGCACCCTGCAGTCGGCAAAGTGGAGACCCCCGAGCGCTGGTGGTGTAGTTCCCGTTAGAGTATGCAGGCCTGTGACCCAGGAGGGCCAATGGTGCACATTCTAGTCTGAGACCCCGAGACCAGGAGAGGAAAGACGTCCCAACATAAGCAGCTGGGCAGAGAGAGAACAAATTCTCTTGTCTATCACCTTTCTGCACTATTCAGGTCACACTGTTTTCATGGTTCTTCTATATTGTATCATGTTTGTCAGAATTTCGTTCCTTTTTAAGGTTGGATAATATTCCACTGTATGGATAGACTACATTTTCTTTATCCCTTCATCCGTCGATGGACATTTGGGTTGTTTCTACTTCTTGGCAATTGTGAATAATGCTGCCATGAACATTAGTGTCCAAATATGTCTCCCTTCCTCTGTTGCCATCGCCAGAGAAGCATTTTAAGCTCACACAATGGGCAGGTGTCCTTCCTCTGGGACTCAGCTGCCTCTGGCTTTATTTAGCTCATGCCAAAGTCACTTGACCCAGTCGTATCGACTGTATCTGAAGATACGCGAGCATTGTCCATCAGCGTAGTACCAGATGCTAAGGTGGGTGAGGCAAGGGGCAACAGAGTAAGGGAAATACATCGCCCCTTCTAATGCTTCCATGACAGTCAGAGGTGGTCCCCAACAGGGCATGCAGTGGCAGGTCAGGAGGCTGTAGAAGAAAGAACTTGAACTTGGCGTTGGACAAGTTAGGGCCTTTACCACCTAGGCCCTTACCAGCCTCAGTTGCCTCACCTGGGAAATGGGCATGATATTTCCTATGTTCCAGGGCCGTATTAAAGATGGAAGGAAACAGCCTGTACTGAGGTCAGGCACACAGAGGTGTGGAATGATTCTTTCTGGCCCCTCCTTCGCAGTGCTGTGGCAAGACCTTCAACAGCCCAGGGTTGGGAGTACCGAGGGCTCAAATGGCTGGCTCTTCCCTATGGTTTCAGGCAGGGACTTTGCTTCAGGAAGGGGCGGAGGGTGCAGTGGCTTCAGGCCTCTAGATTCCTCCAGGAACGGCTTACTCTGTGGCTCCCTGCCTTGGAAGATCTTGTCGGCTTTCAAGAAGCTGCAGCTTGAACCTCGCCTTCTGCTCCATCTTGATATTCACATCCCAGCACCGGCGTCTTTGAGTTGGAATGCTGCCTTTGAAGCCATTTGGGCAGAGCTGATCTTTCTCTTTTCTGCTCTCCCCCTCCTTTATTTAAGTGTACGGAAGTGGGATGTCCCCCACCCAACACTTGGAAGCTTGCCTCTGAATGGAAGTTCCACCCGGCACATGAGGGAAGGTGAAAGTCCTGGGCTCCTGCGCCGTCGACGAAGGTAGGACTTTTCCAGGTGTTAAGGCCTCTACTTTCTCGGCTTCCAGATGGGGGAGTCTGAGCCCGTTTCAGTTTTCAAGTAGCAGGAAGGTATGGTTCTGTCCCTCTGGCCCGCCTGACTAACATTCCTTGAGGACCTACAAGGTGCCAGGCTTCACGTTGTTGTGTGTGCAGATGTAACAAGGTCACCTTGTCGCCTTCATGGCACTCAGAAGATAAGTGGTGTGATGGTGAGAGACACAGGATGCTTTGGGAGTGGATAAAAGGTGTGTCTCATGCAAGGAAGGCTTCCTGGAGGAAGGGGTATGACCCAAGAGAAGCATGTACTAGGATGCAGATGAAGTAGCCGAATTAAGAAGTGCAGAGAAGGCATGCCCGGTGGGAAGTACAGAACGTGCAGAGCCCCGGGTGTGAAAAGCAGCGTGGCTTCTTGGAAACTAAAAGTGATGTAGTATTGTTGGGGAGGGGGCCCACTGACGGATGGGCAGTGTGAGAGACAAAGCTGAAAAGGTGAGCAGCAGCCACATTGGGAAGGTTCCTCTATGTCCTGTGAGGGAATTTGCATTTGCCCTCAAAGCCCCGGGGAGCTACTGAGAGAATTTCGGCAGAAGAGAGGGAGGCGCTGTCATATTTGCACTTGGAAGGTTTCCCTTTAGCTACAACGGCGTGGAGCTGGCAGGGTTGGAGAAAGGAGATGAAGACAGGGAAACTGTCAAAAGATAAAAGCAGCCCCATATTTGGGGTTTGTAATCAGCCCCAGAGGCTGAGCTCCGTGCATGCCTCAATCAACTCACTGCCCTGAGCCTTTATTAAAACCTTAACTGTGTACCCAACACGGTGCCAAGCCATCCATGTGCGATGACAACAATGAGCCCCGAGATGGCTAATGCAGGAGTGAGTGCCTGTGTGGAGACAGGGTGGCCAAGAAGGAGAGAAAATAGATTTGAAGATGCAGACGGCGGGTGTGTGTGTGGGGGGGTCGCTGGAGGGGACGGGAGAGAAAGGTATAAAGGTCGGCTGGGGCTTCGACTTGGCATGATTTATAACCTCCCCAGCACTGCCCCCCCA
>NW_017731412.1:3797682-3912707 GCF_001890085.2 Hipposideros armiger | reverse complement strand
CCCGCCCCCCATCCCTACCCCCTTTCTCTTTCTGGCGGCATGTTCTAGAGACGCACATTATCTCTATTAATACCAGCCACAAGGTCATTACTCAGGCACCAACTTTTCCTCTAGCATAAATATTTATACAGGACTGACCTGTGGCTGCTGCGTTTTCCTTTTATTTGATTCCTGCCGCCTTTTGTGTCTCGCTAGTCTGTGGGCTAACGTGTTTAGCTCCTCTGTCTGGAACCTTCGGAGCCAGCCAAGTCTCTGGAAATGGAAGAGGGGGGTTGAGAGGAAGCAGGGTGGGTAGCACTTGCCTGACACCAGTGAAAGCCCAAGTGGGACAAACGTGAGCGGCCCTCCATCGGCTGTTTAGTAACCGGCTGGCTAAGCTCTAAAGGAAAGGAATATACTGGGGGGTGGCGGCTCTTTTCTCCCTGAACCCCCCCAAAAAAATCCAGGTCAGAAGCAGACTGCCCATAAAACTAATGAAACGTATGCTTCAGGACCCCACTTTTGGAAGAGCCCCGTTTCCTGGCCAGGAAAAGCGGTGATCTCCAATGTGTTCCCAGGGTCTTGGATTCTTATAAAATTTGCAAAAGCCAGATATTTTTGTATGCTTCCTATTAGAGGTTCCCCCAGTTGGATTAGCTACAGCCCCCCCCCCGCCCCCAAACCTGGGTCTGCCTCTGTTCGTGGTGATTTGAATTACATATGACTCTTGAGCTGGGAGTAAATGGAAATGTTCTCCATGAAATAAAAATAATGGTAATGATAATAATTACAATAATCATAGTTGCAGCTACTACTCTTAGAGTGTCTACTGAATATCGGGTGCTTTTCATTTAAGCCTCATAACTGATCTTGAGTAAGGCACTCTCTTCCCCAGGATACAGATAGGAATTTGGGGCTCAGGGAGGTTCAGGGTCCAGCCCAATGTCCCACAGTCAGTAAGCGGGGGACCTAGGACCTGGACCCAGGCTCTGCTTGCCTCTAAATCTCTAAAAGTGGGCGCAATTGGAATAAGCTATAACGCTCCTGCTACGCACCAAGCATGGGACATATACGCATTTCACACGCTCCACCAGTGGTCCTGCAGCAGCACAAAGAGAATACTGGCCCCCTCCTGCAGCTGAGAAACGGAGGCGCGGAGAGGAAAGGAAAGGTGCTAAATCAATACAGCGAATGCATCACAAGTCAAAATCGGAGACCTGGAGTATCTGATGCTTCCCCAGCTCCCCGATCGCGACCCTGCTGCGAAGGTTGGCAGGGAGCGCCCCCCCCAAATGTGTGGCAGTGCAATTCAGGGTGATAGTCCCCCCCACACCCCCACGTTTTCTTTTATGCAGTTTTGACCATTTCATCGAGGACATTTCATAAAGGAAGAATGGAGATGTGCCAGAGAACTGTTCTTTTCCCCTCTGCAAGTGCATTGGATGTGAGGCCAAGGTGGGGACTGCCAGCTTTGAGCCGAAGGTGCCACGTGTCAGAGTCAGGTGGGCACCCGTGAAGTTGTGAAGTGGGCAGGCTGTTCAAGAATGGAGGACCGGTGCTTTCAAGGACTGTCTCTCTCCTCCTGGATTTCCACCCTCCCCCTGCCCCCAGCCCTGCATCCCAGACCTCAGCCTTACCGTGCCTGCCAAGACCTGCTAAACCACCAGCCACCTCCTCCAAGACCAGGCCTGTGGTCTGTTGCACTCACAATCCATTCTCAGCACCTAGCACAGTTCCTGGCACAGAGCAGCTGCTTAATAAATATTCATTGCTTAACCGTCCGAGCAGATAAATGACCTCCCACCGGGGACCACCTCTTAGAAGCATTTGAATTTTAATGAAAGCCCTGGAAATCAGAAAAGTTCTTAAAGACCTAAGGAGCCACCATGCACTTGGAAGGCAACATCACCTCTGGTTGAGACCCACTGTTTTAAAGCAAGAGCGAGCTGGGGATGTGGGGGTCAGACGATGGCCATCTTGCTGGGTAAGTAGCTGTGAGACTTTGGGAAGTCATTTCCCCCCCTCCTCTGGGCCTCTGTCCCATCTGGAGAAATAAGGGGTGGACCTTAGAAGTTCTAAGTGATGGGGCATGGGTGGTGAGGGAAGGGGGGAGCACAATAGTTAGGAACAGGAGCCAGGCTTCCTGGGCTCAGGTCACGGCTTCACCAGGACTAGCTGTGTGGGACCCAACTTTTCTGTACCTCAGTTTCCCCATCTGGAAAACGGGGATCATCACAGTACCTAACGCACTGAGGTTTTACAAGGATAAAATTAGTTAGTACGTATAAAATGTAAAGCTCTTCGAGCAACGCCTGGCGTTAAGCACATGGCTAATCCATGGTGTCTATGATTATTATTCTCATCTGCGAATTGGGAGGTATTATATTCACATTCTATTCGTAATAGTGATCATAGCTGCTGTCACTGGTCAAGTGTTTACAATATGCTGGGCGATATGTCCTTTGCTCCTTGTGGAACTCTGTCGGGTGTTTACCTTTATTTTCATAGGCTCCATTTTGCAGATGGAGAAACAGAGGCACAGAGCATCTAAGCCACTTGACTAAGGTCATATAGTGTCGTGACGGGGGTGGATATCAACCCACGTTTGACAACAAAGTCTGGCTACGCATTCAGATACTCACCAAGGCCAGGCAAGTGACTTCAATGGGTGAAGGGGACCTGGCGTCAGAGGAGGAATAAGCAATGGCTAGTGTTTTGGTCAAGCAGGGCACGGGCCTAGTTTTCACTGTCTTTTGATTTTATACTGGCTCTCAAGCTCAGCTGGCATTTGAATCATGTGAGCATTTGCAAAGGTACTGATGTGGGATGTCACCCCCAGAGGTTGTGACATAATTGGTGTGGGGGATGGCACCTGAGCTGCAGGATTCTCTAAGTTCCCCAGTTGCTTCTAATGTGTAGCCAGGGTTGAGAGCTACTGCTGAAGTGCGCTGAGCGAGCCGAGTAAACCATGGTTGCCGCCATATTCAGCTAAGGACCCACCAATGTATATACTCTTACATAAAGATCCAGTGTCTTTGAGGTGAATCAGTCCATACATCCATTCTCCCATTCCCCTACCCTTCCTTCTTTCTTTCCATCTGTCCTTCTGCCCATCTACCCACCCATCCATCCATCCTTGCAGTCATCCATTCATTCATTTATCTACCTATCAAATACCAATCCACCCACACGTCCACCTACCCACTCACCCGCCTGTATATTTGTCCATCCACCCTCCCACTCATCTCTCCTTTCACCCATCATCTATCTACCCCTTCCTTCCCTCCCTCCCTCCTTTCATTCCTCTATTCTTTCCTTCTGTCTCTCTTTAATCCCACCTCCTCCTCCTCCATACCGCAGCCTGAGCTGACTGTCAGTACAGGCCTTCTTGCAATGGCATGAACGGCTTCTCCCCTCCTCTTCAAAGTTCCTCTTCTATGACTTAGGCGCGCGTGCGTTTCTTTGAGGTGCCTGGCGGAAGCGAGCCAGAGAAAGACAAGAAATCTGTTTCTGGTTTTCCCTGGATGACCTTTCTTCCCCAAGGAAGTCTCTTATAAACACTTCCAGCACTGGCGGATGCCAAGACTTTTGAAGGGCTCCTCCAAGTTGAAAGGCAACCTCGAGCGCATACCTGGTGTGCAGTGATCTGGGTCCAGGCCGAGGTTTAAGTGAGGTGCTGACCGTGCAGCCCGGGGCCACCCCCCGGGCATCCCTCCCCTCCCACAGCTGGCAGGCACAGTGGCAGTGCCAGGGCAAGACCTCAGAGGCTGTTCTTGAGTTTCTGGCATGACTGCTTCAAGCATCTTTCCCCATCCCAACTTCTGAAGCACGGTTTGTTACCCTTGGCGCGGCTGACATTTTGAGCCACATAAGCCTTCGCGTGGGGTAACATCCTGTGATTGTAGGATGTTTGGCAGCTCCCTTCATCTGTACCCTCTGGATGTCAGTAGCGCCTTGCCATCCCCCCTCCCCAAGTGGTGACGATCAAAAATGTCACCAGACATTGCCAGATAAGTTCTGGGGCGCGGTGGGGGACAACATCACCTCTGGTTGAGACCCACTCTTTCAAGCCAGGCTCAGGGTAATTGGTTAGCTGTCCCCCACTGGACTGTCCTCTTTGTTAATAATGATTATTCATCATAGTAATAGTTACCAAAATCATCACAAGGGCTCAGTTTTAGACATGCCACTCTCTCTACTGATAATAACCATGTAATGGTAATAGCAATGATACTTAGCACTGATGTGCTCACCATGTGCTTGGCTTTGCACTATCAGGGACAGTGGTCCTCAAAAACGGCTGCAGATCAGAGTTATAAAATTCATAACGGCCAGGCACATGCCGGGCCAGCTGCATCCGACTCTCCGGGGGTGGGGCCCAGGCCTCAGTATTTTTAGAGCTGCCCAGGTGAGTCCAGTGCATAGCCAAGGTAGAGAAGCTCTGGTCTAGAGTGGCTTTATGGGCAGGTGTGCCTGAGACACTCACCGTTTCCACCAGTTGTGTAAGAGGAATAGTAGCCCTCGCTTCTCAAAGTGCTCTGGTTTGGACAACACACTCTGCCATCATCCGTCTTTCCTCTCAGCCAGTCTTCTTGCTAGTTCTTACAGATAGGTACAGTTATTATCCCCAGATATGTCTCTGCGGAGCTGAGACCCAGAGAAGTGACATTGTTGGCTCTAGGTCACACCACTTGGAAATGAAGGCAGAGTCAGGATTCGAACCCGGGTCTGGTCTCAACCCCAGAGCTGGGGACTGCTGAGCCCTATGCTACCTGAGGAGGGGTTACTAAGCACATTAAGCAGACGGATTTTTATGAAGCATTGGTCTGTGAGAAAGGTACATTTTACTCTTCCAAGGACAACATTTATGTTTTTCAAGGTCCTTGAGTGTCTTTGCCATCAGCACATGCATATATATATACATGTATATATATACATATATATGTGTGTGTGTATATATATATATACATACATACATATATATATATATATATATATATATTTCCTTCTTGGAGTATTCTCTTTTGGCTTGTAAAAGAAACACACTCAATTTTTTTTCAATTAGGCTAAGCTAGGTTATGATGTGGTAACAAACATTTCTCAATCGCAGTGGGCTTAAGAGCAAACAAAGAAAAATGTGCTTGCTTCTCCTTTTCCTCGTAGTGTGACCTAATAGTAATCAAATGTGCTAACAACATTTATTGAACCATCTGGCTTTCTAATTTATGTATTAACTTGTTTATTTTCTTTCTATTAATACAAGAGTTTATATTATTGTAGCTCTGTACTGTTTTGAACATTTGATGGTATAAATCCATCCCCTACCTGCAGGTTCCTTGGCTATTTTCATCCTCTCATGTATGTGTTTTTTGGGGGGTAAGAATGCTTTTGTCATAAGCACAAAACTTTCCAATGAAACAACTGAGGATAAAAGGAGTTGATGGGTTGGGGTTTCTTGATGGCAAGACCAGAAGCTGTGAAAAACATGGATATTTGGGGGGAAGTCCCACGTACTTTGGAGTAAGCAGTTAAAAACTCAGGGCCTAAGAATGGAAGGTGCCAGGTGGGTGAGGAATTCATTAATGTCACCTAATCTAGATTCTTCGAGGACTGGAACACCCTCGTATGATCTCCTTGCCACGGGTGGAGTTTAAACCCTCCCACTGCACACGACTCTGCTTCTGGAAAGACAGGAAATGTACCAGCTTGACAATAATACCTTTTCTTTGGCAAGAGCTGCTTTTGACTGAGAGGAAGGTGATAATGGGGAAAATTCTAGGGGATGCTTCAAGGCAGTGGGATTGAGTCCCTGTGTGCACAGTTGGACACCTCTCTCTGTCCCCTACAGGTGTCCATACTTAGGTCAGGTGCTGATGAAAACCATGGTGTTAGACTCAGATCCTGGTTCTACCATGTACATGCTGTGTGACCTTGATCAAGTGACTTAACCTCTCTGAGGCTCCAAGTTCCCCATCCTTCTATTAAGCGTAATGATACCACATTTCTCTCTGTTTGGGAGGCTTAAGTGAAATAATGCCTGTGCCTGGCTATTATCATTGTTGCTATTATTACCATGATTACCATCATTATTTTTGGTAATATAAATGATAGTAATTATTATGGTTTCGTTCTCAGAGGCCTTTCCTTGTAGAGGTCGCTGTGAGGGCTGTTTGGAACCTCGGCATTTGACCTGCATGCAGGTCCTGTGTATCCCGGGGTTCTCAGCCCAGCCTGCACTGCAACTGTCAGCCAATCAAAACTCATCCTAGGCTGATGCGTTTCCAATGGGCTGACGTGCTATAGGGAACTCTTTGGACCTAATGGTTAGAGTGAGTTCACTAGCGGCCTCCAAAGATATGTCTATGTCCTAACCCCGTCGCCACAACCTGCGGATGTGACCTTATTTGGAAAAAGGGAGAGCGTGTTGGACTATGGAGGGAGCGAAACCTGAGGACACACAGAGACACAGAGAAGAAGGCTGTGAGCAGATAAGAGGCAGAGATTGGAGTGGTGCCGCCATGAGCCAGGGACCATCAGGTCCACCAGAAGCTGGAAAAGGTGAGGGGAGATTCTCCCCTAGAGCCTTCAGAGGGGGTGTAGCCCTGCTGGCACCTTGGTTTTGGACTTCTGGCCTCCAGAACTAAGAGAATAAGTTCCTATTGTTTTAAGCCACCTAGTTGGTGCTTGTTTGTTACATCTCCCGCCGAAAACTAATCCAGTGGCCTTCCCAGGAGCAGCGTGGCTTCAGGCTTGGGTCTGTCCTGCACTTGTGGGTGATCTTGGCTGACTCCGTCTTCCTGTCTGGATTTCAGTGTCTTCCTCTGTGAAATGGAGAGAGTTGGCTGATTCAGGGGTGGTGAGCTCTTCCAAGTCAGTTTATACAAGGAAGTGAGGTGGGCCCGGGGTGATAGAGTACGAGGAAGAATGGCCACAGGATAAACCGGGAGGCCCTGGTCTCTTTAAAGGGCTCTGCCATGGCTCAGCTCCTGCAAATTGTTGCCAGACAGGAATACCAGCCCAACATCGCCAGAACTTCTTCTTTTTTTTTTTTCAAGAGAAGACAGAAATCAAGATTTTTATGTAACATCTAATTTTTGAATGTCTGCAACTGATTCAAAACTCTTACAAGCGTGACATGGGCCAAACGCAGCCACCCTATAAGCCCAAAGTGACCTCTAGTTGAGCCTCGGGGTCTCTCTCCAGCCCCTGGCGCTGTGATTCTCTCACGGGACCTCCCGTGGGTTCCAGAGCCCTGTTCTTGGCAAACCCAGACCAGAGACAGGGCAGGAGGAGAGCAGCGATACAGGGAAAACTTGGCCTCATCCATTTGGAGCTAGACAGGACCCACTGGCAGAAGAAAGCCCACGTGGCTTGGTCCGCCAGTGTCCGATGGTTTATTTTTCCTTCCTGGCCGAGCAGCTGGGTTTCAGGGAGCAGGCTTGATTTTTATGTGCAAAGCTTAAGCCCACTAGTCAGCCTGGGCTCCATGGTGCCCCATAAATCATAGGCTGCTTTTATTATTAATAATAAAATCCAGCTGATGCTGGAAGTGGTAAGGAAACGCGGCCTGGGAGCAGGTAAGGGTTGAAAAGTAGATGAAGACTCGTCTTGCACCCATGAGCAAATGGTTTGAGAATTCAGACTCTCCCACTGGCGCGCAGGTTTGTGTTTCTTTTCACCCGTTATGCGTTTCTGGAGTCCTTACCAGGTGGGTGCTGAGGATGCAAGAACGCACGAGCCAGGCAGCTTCCAGCCATCAGGGAGCTGAGCCTGTGGGAGGGGAGGGAGCTAATGAGGTAAGCAATTCCTCAGAGTGTGAAAAAGACATAATAGTGCAGGCTTTACGGGAAATCCATGGGAGGGGTCAAATAATTATTCCCAGCAGGACTGACATTTAAGCTGTCACGAGAAGGGTGCACCGGAGCCAGAGCCCCACCAAAGACAGTGGCTTCAGGACAGGAGCGCGTGTGATGAAGGGCCAGTGATGTGATTAACTTCCCTGGGCGTCAATATTCCCATCTGAAAAATGAGAGGGCTGTTCTGGACAGCCTCTCTCGGGGCCTCCGCGCTCTGCGCGCACATGAATCTTGGGTGACAAACTGAAATTGAGATGGATTGGGACATCGCGCAGCACCTGTTTGGCCTTTGTCGGCCTGAATAATAATTTAAAGAGCAGCCCTGGAAGCTGTGGAGAGTGGGACCAGACATTTCCAGCTGCAGGCTTCATCTTCATTAGTGTGGGTGGCACTGACACCATCCACGAAATGTGCCTTGAGATCTGACACCGGGCCAGGAGGCCTCCCCTTTCTAATAGAAATAGCCACGAAATGGTTAGAGCCTATTTACCACGTGGGCCCAGCGCATGCGTCTTTCGTGTACACAACACATTTATCAAGTCCCAAGCACTGAGCTGGGCGCTCGGGGTATCATGGCAAACGAGGTGGGACGCGAAGATTCCAGGCTGGCACAGAGCTCAGGAGAGCAAGTTAATGAACCAGAAAATGTTGGCAAGGTGTGAGATGATGAAGCTAAATTGTGTGTGTGTGTGTGTGTGTGTGTGTGTGTGTGTGTGTGCATGAGAGAGAGAGAGAGAGAGAGAGAGAGAGAGAGAGAGATGCCAAGCAAGCGTGGTACTCGAGGTTGGGCAGTCACAGATGACCACCTTGAGAAGCTGACTTCTGATCAGAGATCTGAAGTCTCCAGAGCATCCGTCAGGCGAGATCAGGGGAAGAATGTTCTAGGTACAGACAACATCAAGTGCAAAGGCTCTGAGGTGGTGCGTTCAAGGAAGAAAGGCAGAGGGGTGTTGAAGCTTGGCAAGTACGAGTAAGGGAGAAGTTGGAGAGCGGTCAAGTCCAGAGCATGGAAGGTCTTTTCTTTCCAAGCACAGTGAGAGCCTTCCAAGCAGGGGAATGATGTGACTTGACTTAGGTTTTGCCAAGACAACCTTGACTGCTGTGTGGGACAGAAAGAGGAGAAGTGGAGGACCAGTTGGGAGCTTGTTGATGCTGTTCGGACAGGAGACGGTGGAGGCTTGGTGGCAGTGGAGGTGGGGCAAGGTCATTTTCAGAACACCTCTGGAGGTGAAGCTGGTGCAATTTGCTGATGGATTGGCCCCAGGTAACCAGGGAAGTTGGAGGGATCTAAAGAGAAGACTCCTACGGTTCTCCTATGTTCTGGCTAGCTTAAGCCCATGGATTTTCCTATCAGATCCCCACAACTACCCTTGATGTGGCTATTATCATCCCCATTTTATGGCTGGAGAAAACTGAGGCATCTCTAAAAGTCAGAAACCGGAGCCTCAAGCCAGGTCTGTTTGCCACCAGCAGCCATTTGGAATCCTCTCGGCTCAATTTCCTTTCTCTCCTCATTCGCGTCGCTCTGTTCCGCCCTTGGGGACCGGCTTGCCACCCAGGACCCAGCCCTTTCCCCCTCGCTTTGGGTGAGAGACCTGGTTGATATAGCTCAGTCAGGTAACCCCTGAAATGTCAGCTCCTGTCAACTGTCCCAAGGCAGAGGGCAGCGGGGCAGAAAGTGCCTCTGGAACCCACTCTGGGAACGTGTCTCACCCACCCTTCGAATGCTCCCTGGGAACCTCTGCGGCCCCTGCTCCTCCAATGGCTTCTAGCTTTCCACGGGTGACAGCTTCAATGATCTCCTGTGACAGGGGGAATATGCAGCCATAGGGATGCAGCTCTGTGCCCGGGAAATGTCACCTCCAATTGATGTCACGGAGGAGAGAGAAGCAATTAAGGCGCTGGCCAGTTCTTGAAGGTCTGGCTCCAGGCAAACTGTGGGGATTGGAGACGGAGATGGAGGAAAAAGGAGCAATGAGAGCATGGCAGCAGGGCGGGTGAGGGGAAGGCACACACGGTCTGGCACAGTGTAGGTATTTGTCGAATGAATGCATGAAGACCGTAGTGGGTGCAGCCACGTGCCACCAAGACTCCCCTCAGAAACAAGGGGCTCATCCTTCCAACTCTGGACATGTTAGGTGTTTCTCACTCATGGCTCAGTCCCTCTGCTGGACCAGCCCTAGGCTGAAGCCAGCTGCTTGCACACTCTCCAGGAGGGCCTACACTCAGTGGCTGATTGATTCGGGTGTAGAAAGACCCAGCCCCTTGGTATTGATTTAAACCAGCTCTGGTGGGCCATCCCAGCTCCCCAGCTCCCCAGCTCCCGATAAGATTGACCGAGAACTTGGTTATAGCTGTACGACAGCCCACATCCTCCCTCTGCCCAACCCTGCTTCCTGTGCTGCCTGGAGGTGTTCCTGCGAGCAACCCCCATTGAACCCCCTGGATACAAACCTCTGCCTTGGAGAACCCCATCCAAGACAGACGCCTTAGAGGGACAACAGTCATTTGCATATGGGCTATTCGTGATGTCCATCCCCCTTCAGGCTCTGCAAGGAGAGGTGACTGCTTAGTCACATTCTAGAGCTTTCTCAGTTTTACTCCCTGCCTTTGAAGCACTGTTCCTTAGCAGTTTGGCTGTCACTTCCCTTTCGTATGAGTCTTTCTGGAGATGGCCTGAGTACCTTCCTTGTCCCGTTCCTGTGAGAAGCACCATATCAAGAGGATGGTTTCTGGAATCAGGGGTAGGGCCTGGGATTTGAACCCCCGGTCTCTCATGGAACCAGCTGGGTGACTCGAAGACGTGGTTTCCTTTCTGTGAACTTCAGTTTCCTTACGTAAGACAGAAAGAGAATAATGTTGACCTGAGATGCATGATCCGAGAATCGGGTCTAATAGACACAACAAATCCAGGATAGTGCTCGCTCTGCATTTTGCAGGAAAATCTTGAACGGCTTCTCGCCCTCGTTATTCTAGTCCCCAAGATCACAGACCACCTTTTGTCCATACGATGTCATCCGTGCATCTGTTCATTCACCACGGTAACTCACAGCTGTGCCGGGGAGTGACTATGTCCTCATCTTGACATTCAGATTCAGGTCCAAGGAACCCTTCTTGACATTCCAGAGTTTAACTTTGCTCACTTGAGTTCCATTCAGCCAGGTTCTGGGGACTTTATAGCATCTTCTTTTAAAAATGGCGCATGTTTGGACACGATAAATGAATGTGTGGCACTCCAAGGGCAGAGCTAAGTGTTGACACTGAAAGTAACCCAAAGTGAAGAGGGAAATTAGACACAGGAGTGTCGAGAAGGGGAGAAGGGTACCTTTGCACCTGCCTCTGAGGATCACAATGTGGAGAATGGGGTTGTTTTTTTTTGGTTTTTTGTTTTGTTTTGTTATGTTTTGGTATCAGGCCGTAACTGGCAAGGATTATAGCAACCAGAGAGAGAAAAGGGGGTCATATAAAATTGCTGTCCTTTTCAGGTTTTACACCCCATCTAGATTCTCCCCCTGAGAAGCAGGCTGGACGCTCTGACCTTGAAACCCATAACAGACAGTCAAGTCCGAGAAGTCAGTTCCCAATGGTATTTGGCAACGTTGGGCCTGTTTGGGCCAAAGGCTTAGTGCCAAGGGTAATTGTGATTTACACCCCTAACCCCTTTGGGTGCAAAATGGTTTTGATTAGATGCATACCATGTTTATTAAGCCTTGCGCAGGCAGGCGGGGGGCTTGGCTGCTCTGTCATAAAACATAAGGAGATTTACACGGCTCCCTGTAGGATTCATTTAATCTCTTGGGGATTTACTGACCTTCAATTAGAACTGTTAAGTACTGTTTACACGGACCCTAATTCATACAAGACCAATGTAAGGTTGAATTTTGTTTTCATTACGGACCTGTGAATCAAGAAAATAAAACTAATAAAGTCTTTGCCAAGCAAGATGTGATTTGGGTAAAAACAAAAAACAAAAATTGAAAACAAAAAGCCATTGCAGTTGGATGCCTTGCTTTGCCATCATTTAGAAGTAGTCTGATACTAAAGAGTTGATACAGTTTTAGGGTGGGGAAAAAACAAAAAGCAAACAAACAAAAAACACACCTGATTTGAGATTATTTGCATGAGAATTCATTTTATAGTTTGAAAACTTTCTTACACAGACCTGGGAAAAGATGGATCCTTGAAGTCTGTTCTGCTGCTCAAAAACCAGGATTCCTTTTTATTTATCAGAAGGAAAATTGCTCACAGAAATTACCTGTAGCTGTGCCTTCAAAGTGAAGTATGTGGGCTCTCATGGGGACATATATAGGTTACCAGGGCTACATAAAACCTTGAAACATTATCCGTGTACATTATGCAAGGATTTGGGGAAACACACACATTTTTAAAAGATATTGAAAAAAAAAACCAACAGTATTAGATGAGAAGTCACAAACTGAAATGGTCTGAGAATGAGTGAATCAGCTCCATTGGTTGGGCGCTAGTTGGGTCAAATGAAGAACTTGCATTCCATCTGCAGAGACACCCACTGCTCATCTACAGGTTCAGAAATTCCTGAGGATGAATTGCTAGGTGTTCACGCTTTCGCCTGGCTTTGGGGCTCATTCCTGAAGCCTAGCCCTATGCAACTCACCCACAGCCACAGACTCATACCAGGAGAAGTTAATTTAAACCCTTTGATGTGTTATGGGCGTCGCTTCCAATTTCTTTCTTTCTTTCTTTCTTTTTTTTTTTAGCTGAGCCATCCTGCTACCTGTTGGCAGCTCGGCGGCTGCTCAGCTCGGGCTGGACTCAAACCGCTGTTGCTCAGAGCTCAAACTCTTGAGCGAGCTCTTAACCAACTCAGCCACTCAGCCGGCCCTCGTCGCTTTCAATTTCTGCCTTAGAAACAGAACCCTGAAGCTATGGCAGCCCAGGGTTTTGCAAAACAAATTCAGTAAGAGGGAGGCACGATCGTTGCAATTGTCCCAACCAACAATGACCTTGTTTGCATCTCGTCCCTAAATGCCCCCAACTGTCCCGTGTGGGAGGGATTATCATCTTTGTTTGACAGAGGGGAAAGTGAGGCTCAGCAAGGTGAAGTCAGCTGCTCGGGTCACACAGCCAGGAAGGAGCAGGTGACGCCTCCCATTCAATGTCATAGCCCAGAGCCTGTGTTCTTGGCCATCATGAAATGTCACGTTAAGACTGGGGAGAATTCTAGTATTTCTTTTTGTTATACAACTTGGCCTCTGTTTATACTGGAAACAGGGAGTAAATTTCTGGACCTCTATGCACACTCCTATCCATTTGGTGTCTTTTGTGGAATGAATTATTCCGTGAAAGGTGAAGAGTTTGGGGACCAGTAATAGAGATGGAACCTAATGAATCACAATGGCATTTTCTCCATCCCAAGGCCCACTGGTTTGACTCACATGAGTCTCCTTTCCTCTCTTTGCAAAGAACAGAAGACTTTCAACCTTGGTTGAAATGATGAGTTGGGTCAACACCCACTTTGGGCAGGAGTTTCGCTGTTGTCCAGATAAATTGCAGAGCGTATTGAATGGGAAAACTCTGACACCTCTACCCTCAGTGGCTGAAAGTCTGTATCGTAGGTTGGGTTTTTCCAGATGCAACCAGGATTTGAGGACAGATCGTTTAATTGAGAAGTGATTCCAGGAAAAATTTGTAGGGAAGTAAGGAAATGAAAAGAGTGTATTAATAAGCAAGTTACTGGGGCCGGCCGAGTGGCGCGTTGATTAAGAGTTGGCTTGGGACCCCAGATCTCAGCAGCAGGGCCCTGGTTCGGATCCCACATGAGAGCCAGTGACGCTGTGCCCTCTACAGCTAAGATGGTGAACAACAGCTCGACCTGGAGCTGGGCTGCCGTGAGTCACTGGCAATGGTGTAGGCTGCAGCCCCTGCTGCAGTGGGCTGCCGTGAGCTACCGTGAGCGGCCGGCAGCCGGCATGAGCTGCTGTGAGCGGCCGTCCAATGGCCAGCGACAGATCTGCCTCAGCCGGGAAGAGCGCAATGATCACAATACCAACATGGGCCAGTGAAGCGACGTCCTCCACAACTAGACTGAAGAACAAAAGGACAGCAACTTGTCTGTTCCCCTTCCCCGATTCTCTAATGCTGCTCCTCTGCCCCAACTCCCCAATAAAATCTTAATAAAATAAAATAAGCAAGTTACAACTGTGGCATAAAATAAAAGACACCCAGTTAAATTTGAGTTTCAGTAAACAAGTCATATTTTTAGGGTAAGTATGTCCCACATATGAGTAGTGCATGGGTCCTACCTATACAATTATTCGTTGCTTATCTGAAATTCAAATTAACCTGGGCTTGCTGTATTTTCATTTGCTAACTCTGGCTACCCTTCACTAGGGACCTCTGGGAGATGGTGTAGAACATACTTCGGAGCTGTCCCTTCTGAGAAGTTAAGGAAGCAGGGACATTTACCTTCTGTCTTACACTTGTCAGTGGGTGAGGGCTACTCCTGAGCACTTCCGGTCTGCCCTGTACAAGGCTGAGCTCACTCCTTCAGGTAGAGAAAGCCACAGACAGGAGAACACAGGTGCTGGTCCCCCTGGGATTAGGGTGAGGAGAGAGAGGTGCTTAGGCTACAAAGTGGAAGGAGGTGTTCACGCTCAGGTCACGCCAGTGTAGGGTCAGCTCCATTCTCCTCACTCTGGCCTGAGCTTGGCTTGCAGTAAGAGGTTTTTGACAGGCACGGAAGCCTTGAGTGGTGAGGAGGTATGTAGGGGCAAGGAGCCACCAGCACCTGCAGTGGTCTTCCCTGAACCTACAGACAAGGATCTCAGGATAAACGATGCCAAGCAGGAAATTCTGTTGCCGTCCCAGATCTGTAAGGGCGTTCCTTTGGTTCAGAGTGCCCAAAATGTATAAAGACCTGCCTGTTTATGCAGATGCAGAAAAGACCCTCTGGTCCTTCCCGCTGGGTTCCCAGGTCTCTCTACTACTTACTTATTTGTTCTTCACTCATGGTAACTCTCTGTGGCCCAGAGCTACCTGGCACATCGCATCTTTTCTGTAATACCGTAATCGTGCAACGATTGTCGAGTGCAGGGAATGGAACTGGTAGCTCTTTGGAGGTGCCCCTTTTGTCTTGGAAGAGATGACACAGATGAGATCTCTCTGAGCTGATGAAGAAGGAAGGCTTTCCAACCTCCGTGAGCAACGGTTCTCTTCCCCAGCCCTGGGTGATGGCATTATGGTGACGGCCATTGGGAATAAGAACTCTCCCCCACTTCCTTCTTCCTCCCAACTTGCTGTTCACGTATTAATGTGTAGTGAGTGCCTTCTCAGCTCCAGATGTCATGTGGTCATTTTATCTCTATCAGAGGTGTCAGCTTATTTTGGGCAACCAAGTGTTTTTAATGCCTCGTTTTCAATTTTCAGGAGAAGGCAGTTTCTTTGGGTAGGTGTTCTAACATCCACCCTGTCAACAAATTCTTCCTGTTGTTTGAAGTCCTCCTATAACTTATATAGCTTTACTTACGTCTTTTTTATCTATGGTAGAGCGGTTTTGATTATGAACTTGAGACTCAGAAATGGGTGTGAACCCTGCCCCCAACACTTGGTACCTGTGAGGCCTAGAAACTGGGCCAATCACCTAACCTTTCTATGCTCAAGTTTCTGTGCCTATAGAGAGGGGATTAAAGTGATATTTATCATATAGGGCTATGGAAAAGCTGGGAGAGGTGAAGTCATGCTATAGTAATGACCCATCTGTAAATCTCAATGGCTTCCAACAACACAAGTTTATTTCTTCCTCATGCCACAGGTTCTTTGCACCTCAGCAGGGGTCCCTTTTCTGGCATCCTGACTCTTGGATTAAGACTAACCAAAGAACATTTACAAAAGCAGAAGATATTGCAAAATAAGTTGGATTAACAAGTTAGATCAATACCAACTTGGTTGACCTGATTGTGAGTTTTAGCTCATCGCTAGAAAATTCTAAACGGGATTTGCAGTAGATTAAGACTGCAATTTCAGAGTGAGTCATCCCCAAAGCAACTGGGATTTGAGTGCAAGGAGTGATTTAGGGAAGTGATTTCAGGAAGCTCTAATAGGGAAGTGAGGAAAATAGAAAGGAAGGGAAAGGGGCCTGCACAGGGCGTGTTCGTGGGCCAGTTATGTGCTCTGGACAACTAGGGCTCAATACCAACAGTGACCAAGGCCTCACCAACTGGAGTGGCACTTTCATTGGTGGCAAGGAGAAATTAGATGCATCAGGGTTATACATTGGCAATTAAGTGCTCTAGCCAAGCAGTGACAGACGTAAGTTTCTCCCATACTCAATCGGCCAGAATTAATGACATGACCCAACCCAAATGCAAGAGACATGGGGAAGGTGCAATTGCCTCATGGGCAGACAGAGAGCCAGGCATATTATTGAATAGCACTTAGGCCTGTCACAGGTAATTGTGGAATTCAATGAGATAGTATTTGTAAAGCATACAGTATGGAACATGGCACGCAGTGAGTGCACAAGAAATGTTGGTGGCTCCTTTCATTATGATGATGTATGCCCCACTAGACTCCGAACAATATAAGGAGAAGGACCTTGTCTTACCTCTGATAATACTGGCATTTGTTATTGGATACTTTCCACGTGCTGGGCACTTTGCCAAATGGCATCCTCACCACAACCCCATGAGGTAGGTCACTATTTTCAATCCTATTTTACAGATGGGGAAGCCAAGTCTTTGTAGGATGAAGTAATCTGCTCAGGCTCGTATAGCAAGGAAGTGACAGTGCAAGGATTTAAACCTGTGCCCAAGCCCATGCCTGTGGCATCACATGCTAGCACCCCTTGTCTTGGTACTGCCAGTTTCTTGCACCAAGCCTGAAACAGAGTGGGAGCTCCATGAATATTTTCAGAATTGACTGGAATAACTTTTCTTGACCTTGTAAATGCATCAAAGACCTATTTTCTCCTTCCTCTAGTGTGCATTCTCCCCAAAGATGTCAACGTGCGCAACTGTTCTACACTGTTGGCCAAATCAACCTTCTTCTTGCCCTTGTGCGTCCTTCTAAGATTTGGCATTCCTCGTCACCTGTTCCTTGCTCCTGCTTCTCTTCCTGGTCAAATCTAGGGATTTCTCTGGTATCCCAGTGTTCTAATACAGGACATAGCTATGGCTCCCATGATTCCTCTTGATCTAAAAGGTAGGCAGAGGGCTGGCCGAGTGGCGCAATCGTTAAGAACTAGCTTGGGATGCCAGAGGGCCCCGGTTTGGATCCCACATATGAGGGCCAGTGACACTGCCCTCCACAGCTAAGATGCTGAACAACAGCTCAACCTGGAGCTGGGCTGCCATGGGTCACCGGCGACGGCGTAGGCTGCAGCCCCTGCTGCAGTGGGTTGCCATGGGCTACCATATGTAGCCAGCAGCCAGCGTGAGCGGCCAGCAGCCGCAGTGAGCGGCCGTCCAGAAGCTGGCGACTGATCTGCCTCGCCCGGGAAGAGCGCAATGATGGTGCCAACTTGGGCCAGTGAAGCAACGTCCTCCACAACTAGACTGAAGAACAAAACGACAGCCACTTGTCTGTTCCCCTTACCCCAGTTTCCCAGCACTGTTCCCATCCCCTTAATTCCCCAAATAAAAAAAAAAGTCCATGCCTTGGGCCAGCTGAGTGACTCAGTTGGCTAAGAGCTTGCTCAAGAGTGTGAGCTCTGAGCAACAGGGTCATCTGTTCAATTCCCAGCTCAAGCTGAGCTGCTGCTGAGCTGCCAACAGGTGGCAGGATGGTTCAGCTAAAAAAATAAATAAATAAATAAAAAATAGAAATAAAAGGTAGGCAGAATGTTCTAGAAATCTCCAAGGCTATCAGAACAACATCCTTAAAGTTTTAAGTGCTTACTATCACCTCAAATTGCTACTCCTTTAGGGTCCTGATCTTTTTTTCTAATCTAGCCATCTTACAACAAGAAGTGGAATGTCATTTCAGGGGTCCTTTGGGAATCCGACAACCTCTCCTTCCTTTTATTCAATTAAAGGCTGAAAATATCAGTTGGCTCTTATCTGACTCTTGTTCTGCGGTATTTTTTTCCTTTTGTGTGTGTGTGTGTGTGTGTGTGGTAGGGGGTCATGGTAGACAAATAAAAATAATTCTGAGGTTATCTCAGAGCTGACATTCCACACAATAGCAATAAGAACGTTTTCCAAATTTAAAACTCTGATGGAGGAAGTGGGTTACAATAGGAGCAACCTTTGACCCTGATCAGTCATAATGGTTTCCTGGATTCAGGGATATTATGGGCTGGAGCCAAGGGTGTCAGCAGAGAGAGCACAAGATGTGTTAAACTTAGAACACAATGTGTGAGTTCCGGGTGGGGCCGTTGGAGGGACATCTTTCTTTCTTTCCGGGTGAAAAGGGTTCCTTCCCAAACAAGGACCTGGGTCTTTCTCACTCTCTGGCTAGCGCCTGTGTATTTGCTTCGTAGCTAATTTGAAGAGGAATTTTGCATGCCTTGAGACATTGATGACTCTGAAAGCCTTCACTCAAAAGACCATTTCTAGGGATTAGTCACCCCCATCACATGTATTGAGCGACTGCTGTGTGCCAGGCAGTGCTCTAGATGCTGAGATATAGTAAAGAACAAACCAAAAAACACTAGGCAAAATCTCTATCCTTGTAAAGTTTCATTTTATGCTATGGTTCCTTGACCTTGGTGCTGCTGACATTTGGGGCTGGAGAATTGTGGGGTGGGAGGTGTTCTATACATCGAAGGATGGTTAGCAGCATCCCTGACCTCTACCCACTAGACGCCCAATAGCACCCCTCCCCAGTTGTGACAACCCAAAATGTCTCCAGATATTGCTAAATGTCTGGGGGGCAAAAATCGCTCTTGATTGACAACCACTATTCTATAGGGAGGGAGACAGACCATAAACTATGAACTAGTAAATAAACAGGCATATTACAAAATCTGTTGGAAGTTAATAAAGATATAGAGTAGGCTCAGGCTCAAGAGGGTTGAGACTTGGCAGTGAGGTGGAGTTGCGGGATTGCTGTGATTTAAATGATGTAGATGGGGGAAGTCCTTATTGAGAAGGTGACATTTGACACAGACTTGAAGGAAGCAAGGAAGTGAGCCACCTGGCTTTAGAGGAAGAACACTCCAGAAGGAGGGAACAGCCAGTGCAGATGCCCTGAGTGTGCACAGTGGTCTCAGATCCACCAAGGGGATAAGTATGACTGGCGTGGCGGGAGCTAGAGGAAAGTGAGCAGAGAGGAGGCAGAGAGGTAACAGGAAGGGTTCTCAGACTATGCAACATGGCGTCTTTATGGCCACTGTCAAGACTCTGCTTTTCTTTGAAAGGACCTCATTGTCTGATTTTAAACAGAGGGTGATAACATCTGTCTTTTCTTAAACAAGACCTCCCTGACTGTCGCTGGGTTGAGAGTAGACTGTTGGGGAACACGGAAAAAAAGTAGGATCAAAGCAAGCCAAACTTTGGCTCCAGACAATTTACAGGGAGTGTCAGTTTGGCCAGACATCTGTGTGTAGGGTTCTACACACAACATCTTCCCCTTTTGTTAAAGATATATGCAGTGGTCAGTTGTCGCTGCCCGACGTGGTAGACCATTGAGGGAAATTGGAGCTTGAATTTGTCTTATTTTCCGTTACCTTTGCTTTTGTGGGACTTTGCCCACGTAATGTCCTGATTTTCATTTTAGAAACATCATGTTCTAAGTGGGAGACCAGAGGCGCAGGTAATTATAATAATCAGTCATGTGTGATAGGAATGGTAAGGCAGTTATTTAACAGATGCTTTGCTGTACTCCTATCATGTATTATCTCATTTAATCCTGGCTACAGCCCTGTGAGGTGAGTGCTCATCTCTGTTTCCTTCACAGCCCAGATGAGAAAACTGAGGCTCAGAGTGTTTAAGTGACTTCTCCAAAGTTGCAGAGCCTCCAACCTCATTGACTGGCATGGAAGAAGGCTATGCAGCTGATTGATATGGAAGGTGGGAGCTTCATGGTCACCAGGGGTCCCAGCTTCATGTTCAAAACTATCCCCTCCCTGTCCTGGGACTCACTGTAGGGACATTAGGGAGGGGTGACAGAGGAGAATGTGAAAAACCCCCTCCTCCCGCACTAAATCTTACCAGCCAGAATCAGAGAAGGTGAGCTGTGGGTGGAAGGCATCTTAGAGCCAACCCCTGCCTTTAGCGAATGGGGCTTGGGAGCATTGGAGTCAATAGCTCAGGCTTTCACGTCCAAAGACCCAGGTTCAAATCCCAACTCCACCAGTCAGGAGCTCTGTGATCTGGGTTGGTTACTTCACCTCTCTCAACTTCCATTTCCTCATCTCTAAGATTGGAATAATAATCGTGTAATAGTGTCATTGATACTGTTGGTGTCCCACCCATATCCCCTTGCCACCTCCTACCGTGAGCCACCTAGAGTTTCGATGGGCACTTCCCAGTAGGCTGATGCTCAGTGCCTCTGCCCAAGAGCTTTCTCTGATTATAGACATGTGCTCAGCCCAGGACGGGGCAGATCCACAGGACCAGGGAGTTGATAACCCCAAGAGTAACTTCAACCCATGAGGGGTGAGATGTGGATAAATATCCTGTTTCCCCCCGGGACAATTCTGAGGCGTGTTCTCATAGCCCCTCGGGGTGTTCATGGCTGGGCTGTGCTCCAGTAACCCTCAATATTGACGGCTCATCAAAGTACCCTTTATTTCCGCTTCCCTCCCTGTCTCTCCCTCCCTCCCAGGCTTCCTGGGAGCACCTCCCAAATCGACTATTGGCATCCAAATCCTCCTCTCAAGATCTATTTAGGGGAGAAATCCAGATATCCTTAAAATTGTAGTGATGGTTATGAGAAAATGAAAAGTACTTAGCATATTGTCAGATTTATAGTAAACGCTGAGAAAATGGCAGCGATGATGATGAAGAAGATGATGGTGATGAAAATGATGATAGAGGAAGAGGAGTGGGAAGAGGAAAGAAGAAGAAGAAGGAGAAGAAGAAGAAGAGGAAGAGGAAGAAGAGGAAGAGGAAGAAGAAGTAGAGGAAGAGGAAGAGGAAGAAGAGGAAGAAGAAGAAGGGGAAGGAGGGGAAGGAGAAGTAGAGGAGGGGGCGGGGGAGGAGGAGGAGGGGAAAGCAAAGGAAGGAGAAGATGATGAAAAAGAAGAAAATGATGATGACCATGATGATGATGACAAACATGATGAAACTAAGGCCCAGAAGGGACGAAGGACGTGGGAAACTGGGGAATAATGAGCATGGAGAACTCGGGCAGCTGGAGCCATAGCGTAGTCATTCCCTGCCCACATCTCCTCCACCACCTGAGTTCCTGGAGATTCCTCTCCACAGCCAGTGTTCGCTAGAAGATAAACCTGTCCCCTGTTCCTCCGGAGTAGTTGACCATCCGTGATTCAGTGAGCTCTTGCCAAGGGTCAGTTCTGTATAAGACGTAGTGGGAGGAACCAGGAATTATAAAATGTGCTTCTTGTCTAAGCTACCCTTCTGCAGGAGGAAAGCCAAATATTTTTCTGTCCGCAGAGATTCTTCTTGCTATTTCGCTCTTGGACTTCCCCTTGGATCCTGCCACCGGACAAGTGGACCCACAGCCTTGGGACGGAATGTATTGTTGTGAGACTGTTATTCAGCTTCCTGTGTGGGGTGGTTTATTTCCTGTCTTGCTCATTCACTTCAGAACACCCTGTTCTTAGATCAGAAACCGTGGAAGATTCCAAGCCAACAAATGCCATTATGAGTTTTCAACTGCAGAAAACGTGCTGAATTCAACTCGAATGCTTCCTTGGCCACTGGTGAAGGGATTGAAGCTAACTCTTTAGAAGGATGACTGGGGAAATGTTAGCATTTGGCTGATGAACTCTAGAAGGTCAGAGCTGGGAGGCACCTGAGCAGTCATGTCCTTCAACCCTCCCTAATTTTATAGTAGAAAAATCAAGGCACAGAGAGGTTACTTTGACAGCAGATGCCACACAGCTAGAGGCTAACATTGACCAGACTAACACTCACTTCTCTGGACTCTCACTCTATTGCTTTTCATGTTCTATTATCACTCACCTCTTATAAATCAAGTCACCAGGAATGAACCAGGAGCATCTTTTGGCCAAGGACAAATCTTCTGGTGAAGTGGATAGTTGCTTCTCATTCAGCTCTTTCGTAAGTCTTGATTTTCATTTATCAGTTTTTTAAAAAAATCAGAACAACTCGATGCTTGAAAATAAGGAAGCTGTAAAGAATTTCTATTCAACCTCAATGTCACGAAAGCAAGAAAAGCTACATATTGAAATGAACGGTAAGTTTTTCATTCTAAATAAAATGTAATTCACCTAATTGATTCAACTGAATCTACACATTCGGAAGCTTTGTTTTTTTCCAAGTCGTGGTCAACCTGCTGAGCTATGACAGGAAGAAGAAAAGCCAGAGAGAAGAGAGAAGCTATAGGAAAGAGAGTGTGTGTGTGTGTGTGGGGGGGGGAATCAGAGCATAAATATAGCAAAACTCTCCTCTTTGAGATTCTAGAGAGAGCTCACAGAGACTCTAAGAAAACCACCTTTTTGGCACCCATCTGAACCTCAAAATCATCCATTTTGTTACATTTGTTTATTTATATCTTGCTTTATTCCTCCAGAAAGAAGTTGAAGAAACAATGCCCTTCAGATAAAATTATTAATACACAGCATTTATTGATCATTGATTATGTGCCAAGAACTGCACATACATTATCCCTGAACTTATTTATCACAGTGACTCTAGGAGGCACCTTTTCTTAATCCCATTTGTTATGGATTGAATGGCGGCCCCCCCAAAAGATATGTCCTCCTGGAACCCTTGAATGTGACCTGATTTGGACAAAGAGTCTTTGCAGATGTAATTAAGTTAGGGACCTAGAGATGAGATCATCTTGGATGATGTGGATGTGCCCTAAATCCTATGACAAGTGTCCTGATAAGAGAAGACAAGATATGGAGATGACGGCCATGAGAAAACTGAGGCGGAGATTCGAGTCATGTGTCTCCAGCCAGAGAACGCCAAGGAATGCCAGCAGCCACCAGAGCCTAGGAAGGGCATTGATGAGGCTCTCCCTCAGAGCCTCCAGAGGGAACACCCCTTGATTTAGGATTTCTGGCCTCCAGAACTGAGAGAGGATAGATTTCTGTTGTTTTAAGCCACCGAGTTTGTGGCGATTTGTCACAGCAGCCCTAGGGAACGACTACACCATTTTATAGACAAAGGTACTGAGGCCCAAAGGTTGAATTGCTTGTCTCAGCCACACGACCCAAAGTGTCATCCATCGCTGGATTAAAATTCATAAATTCATAGCTGACCCCAATAACGCTTGGCTGGATTTTTTTTAAAACAGCATAAAATGCGTAAAGAGATACATGAAAAGGCATTCCCCAAATGTTGATGGTAGCTATCTTAGGACACTGGGGTTTCAGGAGATTTTTACATTCTTCACTATCCTTTTATATACGGTTCGAATGTTCTACAACAAACAGTATCGACTAATTTGAAAAAAAATAACTGCAGTAGTTTTGGGGGAGGGGGAGAATGCACAACAACAGAGAGTGTTAGTGGGGGGAAAAGTAGCAGCCCAACTTGTTAGTTGTCAATAGTTACTACACTTGTGTGTATCGGTTTGTCTTGACTGTGACCTCATGAGGTAGGTACTGAAATAGCCCCATTTTACAGACGAGGAGCTCAAGTCTCAGAGTTCAGAGATACTAGAGGCGTTGCATTTATATCTCCCTTCAAAAGAGCGTTCCTTTGTCTTCACCATCCCTTTGTTCCTCCCTTGGGTCTAAAATTACGCATAAACCATACAAGAAGCACACACTTTTGTTCTCTTTCAGACTCATCCGTGTCCAGGTCTCCAAAGTACCCCCAACTTGTGGAGGGACAGAGGTATTTTCTTTTTCTCAGCCAGCTCACTCTTTCTGAGTGGAAACTCTGAACATTCCCTGGTGTTAAAGACTCCACTCGGAGTGCGAAGGGAGAAGATAAAACATGACCTCCTAATTCCGCTCTTTTGAGAAAACCCGGAGCGAGCCTTGTTCTCTTAAGCTCACAAAGGAATGCGGATTTTTTTCGCTGGCAAGTTTAAACCTATTTAAGCAATTTAACTACAGTCTGGATCTTCATGGTTTGGGGCTGGCTTCTGGACAGCTCATATTTTAGCCGAGACTATAGAGAGAGGAATTCAGGTTGAATCTCTTCTTCTTTTAGAGTCGTGCTGTCTTGGCTTAGTCCCATGGGGAACTTGGGTTTGCAGGACACTGAACACAGGGGCCTGGGCTGGAGAGAGAGCCTTAGCCATCTCCAGCACACTCTGAAATGTCACTCTGTGCCCGGCACTTGGCCACACTCTTTTTAGGAATCATCTCATAGAGGCCTGTCATCTCCAATTTCCAGACAAGGAAACGGAATCTTTTTTAGGCCAAGGAACTTAGATGTGGCGGAACTTAGGACTGAGCCAGCAGTACCACTCCTCAGGCTCAGGGCCCCTCTGTGGGGCTGTCCCTCCATCCTAGAACATTCAGAGCCATGTGTCAATGAATTAGAATCTCACAGATGACGTCCAGGAAGTACGGACGTCAGGGTCTGCATTACGCCCAAAGACACTGGCAACGTTAGGAGAGAAATAGTTCAAACAAAAGTAACCGAGAATAACGGTATGAACAATCCGTGTCAAGACTGGGTGCGTTCTGAGCCCCAGGCTACTCATCACAACAGTGAGACCCTGAAAAAGTGGCTTCCCTTCCCTGGGCCTCAGTTTCCCTGTTAATGCAGGAGAGTATTGTTCTAGAATCACCCAGGGGAATCTTCTAAAAAATGTAAGTTCCAAGATTTCTCTTTGACTTTTAACCCCAAATCTCCTGGGGAGAGTCTCACTCATTCATTCATTAATTTAGTAGTTTTTTTTATTGATATTTACTGGGCACTTAGCTGCTGGAGATGAAGTGGCCTATTTATCAGGATTCCATCAGGGAACAGAATAGCCCACTCCAACTAGGATAATTTGAAAAGTTTCATAACGGGGCTAAGATAAGGGTGTGGGTAAGGGATTAGGGGGCATAAAGGATAGTACAGTATCTGGGAGCTATCAACATTGGGGCTTTTACAACCTCTAGACCTGAAGGAAGGAGGGAGTGTTACCCCAATTTGGAGGAAGAAAGTTGTGAAGAAAGTTCCCTTACGCCCCAAATCATGTCCTCATATCCCCACTGGGCTGACTTTTATTGCCATAGATGACTGTTGTCTGTCTTTGAACTTCAGATAAATGGAATCATGCAGTAGGTACTTTGCTGTGTCTTTTACTCGTCATTGGAGCTCTGTGATTCATCCATAGTGTTGCCCCCATCAGGAGCTCATTTCTTTTTGTTGCTGAGTAGTATTCCATTGAATGGACGTACCACAGTGTGTTTTATCCACACTCCCGTTGAAGGACAGTTGGGTTGGTTCCAGCGGGAGGCTCTTATTCAATCAAGCTGCTGTGAACCTTTGCTTGCCAATCTTTGTCGCATGCATATGGGTTCATTTCTCTTGGATGCAGTTTTTTTGAGTCCTAGGATAGATGTGTCTTTATTAGCAATTACCAAACAGTTTTCCATTAGACTTTGATGTGAAGCGAGGCTGGGGAAACCACAGGATTAAAAGCTTTCCAGTGCCCCTTCCAGCTTGGAAATCCTGACATTCCAGAGCAATTTCCTTTCATCGCCGCCAGTCGCTCCAAACACATAGGTCTGTTTCCTGGTCCCTGCGAGGGTCATCCCTCATCCTTATCTCCCAGGCACCATGCGCCCCTGAGACAGCTGTGCTTGTGCTGGGTACCTGGGCAACCTTTCCCTGCCTGGCCCAGCCGCCCGCCTCTTCCAGAGGTATGTGTATTCAATCACCGCGTAGTGGCTAATTCTTTGCAGCTTGTAGGTTGCTGCCTCCATTTGAGCAGACAGGAGGGCGCCCTGACACAGTTAAAGATCACAAGCTTTGATAACCTGGCTCTCTGATTTATGATGGTCCACGTCTCCACGTTCCCCTAATGAGGGGAGCTCGGAGTGTCAACCTGTTTATTAAATGCTCAGAACCATGTGTGAGCTGGACCGAGGTAAGAAGTCAATCATATTCTCATTTATTCTGTGTGTCCCCCTCCTGTTCCTTCAGTCCTCTCTCCCTGGGACTGTCAGCCTGCCAAGGTCTTTCTTTTCATCTCCAAAGGGGAGGACTTTAGGACAGATCATTTGCGAGACAGTCGGGGTCCGCAATGTTTGCACTTTCCTACTGATTTCATAGGTGTTTGGAAGTTAATGATACTCAACACCTCATGATTCTTTCCTATGTGTCAAACAAAGGCATGAAAGAGAAAGTGGCCAGAGGCCAGAGGCAGGGGGGCACCGGGAACAGAGACAGAAACATATCAATCGCTTTCTCTTTCCATCACCCCAGCCCTGGAGAGAATGGTGCGTTTTAATGCAAATGGAAGATGGATTCATATTCCTGACGTTGTCTAATGAAGTCTTAATTCAGCCCTTTAATTCCCTTTGAAATCATACTAATAAAAAGAAGCACAAATCAAAATAACGGATGGCCCAGCGGCTTTAATCTCCACATCTTCGCACCCTTTTCCCCTGTGCAGTTTGGTCACTGTCATGTCCTTAATCTCTGGAGATCCCACCCCGATCCCTTTCAAGTGGCATCCGCTCTGTGTCTTGTGCTTGGTTTTCTAGATGCAGCATAAATATTTCTGCCTGGTTAAGGCCCCTGGCTGGACTCTGTCCTTGGACATGGCTGGGGGAGGAAGACAAGCGGGCTACCCTGAAGTTTACTCGGTGAGCAGAGCTCTAGACAGCCCAGCCTGGAGACTTCTGGAGAGTTCTGGCTTCCCATTTGAGTGGAGAGATTGGTGCCTTCAGCATCCTTTAGTGACGGTGCTGGGCTCTCAGACACCCGGAGTGTAGTGGCCATGGAGCAAATGGCCTGTAGGCGGCTGATTGAGAACCGAAAATTGTCATCAGTTAGAAAGAAAGAAACCTGTTTGAACCTTCCTCGGAACAGACCTGGTTGACACTCTCGTTCCTGAAAAGTATATCAAACTATCAAACAGCAACCAAAAATGTTTGAAGCCCAAGATCTCCAACTGATAGGGAAATGAGCGATGTATAGGGGACGTGCAAAGATCAGAATCAGCGTGAAGCACCTAGCACAGTACTCTGCATGCTGCAGTCATGTGGCAAAGGTGAGTTTCCTTCCTTCCAATCTCCTACACCTTCAGCATTCGCAGGTTTGCAACGTAAGCAGAAACCAGGGCCAGCCGGGGCGTTTGATGTAATGCTAAGGAGTTTGGATGCTATCCTGAAGCCAACAGAGAGACACAAAGAGGACTTAAGATCTACTTTTAGATGTGCATTTTGGAAAGCTCCCCAGATTGCCGTGTGTTGGAAGGATTGGGGGGAGACTAGTAGAGCAAGGGTGTGGATGCCAGTGAAGCAGCTGGTGCCAGCCTCCAGTGGGAAGATGGGGATGGCCAGGACTTGGACGGTGGCAGTGATGGAGGGGACATTGTCCTGGAGTGGTGAAGCAGAGGGGTGGAAATCATGGGGAATATGATTGCAGGCTGACAGAGCACTTTGGGAGGGTGGTCCAAGAGGACTCACCTGAGGAAGTGACACTTTCGGAGAACTCAGAGCTGAGTGGATGCTAAGCAAACAAAAAGAAGTTGTTGGGTGTTCCAACCTCGGGGAAGAGAGGGCACGTGCCCCGGGGAGCTGCACGTGGTCTGTGCAGCTACAGCTTGCATTGTTAGGGGCTCGCAAGCCAATGCGGGCAGATGGCCGTAGACTCAGGAGCCATTTGCAGGCACCACGCCTGGAGGGTCGGTGACGCTCAGAGGCCCAAAGCGCTTTTCTGGAACTGCCTTTGGCATCGATGAAGAGAGGAGCAGAAAGTGTGGCTTCTGGCTGGGGCTGCCATGGCCACTGCTGGACACCCTTCAGCAGGACGCGGCCAGGGCCACTGCTGGCCAGCTGACTGCTGGACAGGGAGGCTGTCAGTTTCTGTTGGATCGAGGGAGTGAGAAGGACAGTGTCATGTCTGGACTCCAGGCCTGAGCTCTACACGCACCCCCTTGGAAGGCTATTCCTTTGCAGTTTGGGTTGGGGCAGAAGAGACTGTATAAGCTATTCACCCCCCTTTTCCTTATCGACTCCTCTGCCCCATCTTTTCAGTACAGTCAAGATTTTATCCAGAGATTCAGGACCTCCTGGTGGAGTCTTTTCATGCTGTTCTCACCTGTGCTGGCTAAGTGGGAAAAGCAAGACTGGGTGGTATTTTGGAATCTGGTGTCTAGACATCCTCTTCTTGTCAACCGGGAGCCTGCACTTGTCTCCTGTGAGAAGCGTATCTTGCGTATGTGGGCGTGGTTAATGGCCAGCTCGCCTTCAAATCCCCGTCGTCTTTTCCTTCTGTGCTGTGCTGTTTCCCAGCCTCCTGGCAAGGGTTGGCCAGTGGGAGGGATCCTGGAAGTCGGGATAGTGGGAGAGAAGGAGAAACCAGGATGTTGCTAGTCCTCTCTCTGCTTCTGGGGGCATCTCCTTGGCCCCATCTCCCCGAGGACGGCTCCTTCCTCTTTTAGCTCCGTGGGCAACCCCGCCCAGGGCGATAGCACCCACTAGATGCCCCAGCTTCTGGCTCTGGAAAAACTACCTTCTGTCACCCCTCCATCCCCAGGGGAGCAGCAGCGCCTTGCTCTTGGCCAGCCTCTGGGTTGCGTCACCGTTTTCTGTTGGCGTCTCAGCCCTTCTATCATCTGGGGCGTCAATTCCCTCTATTAAGCTCCCTCTGTTTGAAAAGACTTTTAGTGGTTTCTATTTTCTGATTGGATCCTGACAAATACAGGTAACACCTCACAATTAAAAGGAGCCCTCTGCTTCATGACCTTCTTTTAATTTGTATGTGCACAAGCTCAGCAAAAGACTTCAAGGCAGGTATACGACACCATTATGCAAATGATAAAAAAGATACAGGGTAAACTCTATCGCCCGAAGTCCTGGATTAAGGCAGCCTGATTCCGTGGGGCCAGGTGCACCATCCTTTGAATCCCAGCTTTCCCGACTGTCTGTAAGGAAAGCGTCGGGGAACTCATTTCACGTCTCTGAGCCTCAGTTTCTTCATCTCTAAAGTGATCATAATAATAGGGTTGCTACAAAGATTTTTAAAAATGTGCTGTCAAGCACTGTCTGATCTGTGGTCGAAGCTTAGCAAATGCTAGTCATGGCAGGAGAAAGTCTTTAGCACCCTCGGTTTCAGTGAGTCAACACAACAAAGAGCTGGCCTTCTCCCGCCCTCCATGAACATGCTCACTGTTACGCAAGGCCAGTCTCATGGCCGCAGGTCTGAGATACCTGCGCATTTCTGCCTTGCCCTGTGCTTGCGGTAGCTGTTTACTAAACACCAGTCATGTTGGCTCCCAGATGCGTTTGACTCCGTTATACTTGTTCTCAAAAAAAGCAGCTAATGACACTTAAGCTTCAGGATTCCTCACCTGCACAGACTCCATCTAAGGCCCTGGGAGACGCTCTAGCAACGTGTTCACAAGGTCATGACTTTTTTTTTTTAAGTTAGTAAACAGTATTTTGTTTAGAGCAGTTTTAGGTTCACAGCAAAATTGAACAAAAAGCACAGAGATTTCCCACATACCCCCCCTGACCCCAACGCATACACAGCCTACCCCACTATCAAATCCACACCAGAGTGGGATGTTTGTGACCATCGATGAAGCTACCTGGACACACCGCTATCACCCAGAGTCCACAGTTTATATTCCAGTTCATTCTTGGTGCTGTATATTCTGTGGGTTTTGTAGTATCTACAGAGTAGTTTCACTGCCTAAAAATCCTCTGTGCTCTGCCTACCATCCCTCCCTTTCTTGTAACCCCTGGCAACCACTGATCTTTTAACTGTCTTCATAGTTTTGCCTTTTCCAGAATGTCATATAATTGGAATCATACAGTATGGAGCCTTTTTAGATTGGGTTCTTTCCCTTCATATGCACGTAAGTTTCTTTTCATGGCTTGATAGCTTGTTTCTCTTTAGTGCTGTGTAACATTGCTCTGTCTGGATAAACCACAGTTTATTTATCCATTCACCTGCTGAAGGGCGGCATCTTGGTTGCTTCCAAGTTGTGGCAGTTATGGTTAGAGCTGCTAAAAACATCCATGTGCAGGTTTTTTGTATGAACATAAACGTTCGGCTCCTTTGGGTAAATATCAAGGAGCATGATTCCTGGACTGCATGGTAAGAGTATATTTAGTTTTGTATGAAACCGCCAAACTGTCTTCCAAAGTGGCTGCACCATCTTTCATTCCCAGCAGCAGTGAGTGAGAGTTCCTCTTGCTCCACGTCCTCACCAGCATTTGGGGTTACTAGTGTTTTGGATTTTGGCCGTCCGACTAGGTATGCAGTGGTATCTCATTGCTGCTTTACTTTGCAATTCCCTAATGGCATATGATAGTAGACACCCTTTCATATGCTTATTTGCCATTTGTCTATCTTCTTGGATGAGATGTCTTTTCAGATGGGTAAGTGGAGGCCCAGAGAAATAAAACCTATTTCCCAGTCACGGAATGGCTGAGCCAAGGACTCAGGTCTCCAGACTGGCCACCATTATCTTCCCACCACCCTGGGTTGGTGCGTGTGCCTGGGAGAGGAGGTTGGGGAAGGGACAGGGCGGGCAGAAATTGCAAGCTCCCGCATGCTGATCTTATTAGGGCATTCATGATGTCACAATCAAGGGGGAAATGGAGGGGGAGCCCCAGAAACCCCCAAAGGCCCGTTAATGGCTTCACCATCAAATTTCCCACCATGAGCTATCCCCGTTTTCTCATGGAGCTGTGGTCTGAGCCTGAAATGAAAGGCGGGAATAGAGATGGTGATTCAGAAGTGACTTCCTCCTCCACCAGCCCCACCCCTTCCCCAAATATGCCCACATTCTCTTGGATATAGACCACGGCTAAAAACCAAGGGCTGGGTCTGGTTGCCACAGCGACCACCTTAGCGTCTGGGCTACTAGAGTCGCCACCCAGCAAAGAATCAGGAGGATGTATTGCGACCATATTGGAGGGCGCGTCCTATTCTCACTGAGAAAGGGTCCCTCCTGTTTCACATTCATGGTCTTAAAAGGCCTTCGTCCAGCAGTGAGAACAGACACACAAGGGCGTGAAGAGATCACACTCAGGGCTATGGAATTGGGCTGGCTGGGGTACCCACAGTGGTGTGGACAGAACCTCGTTGGCTTGATGAATGTCCTCTTGCTCCCTTGGGAAGCTGACAGGCACAGGCTCAGAGATCAGAGGCAGCTGCTGGCCACAGCCTCCCTCCCACCTCCTTCTCGTGGGCGCTAGGAGTCTGAGCAGGTCTCTCTGGGGAACCGACGGTGTTCTTTTTGCAGACTTCGGCCGCAGCTACCTATGGGGATTGGCAGTTTATCTGTCTCACATAAAACCCACAGCTCTTAAAAATCCCCAGTTAAAGCCTGAGCCCCAATAAAAGTTGCCAGGCTGGGGTTGGGGCATGGGACACACACCTCTACACGGTCAGGGGACGCTGTAATGAGGCCTGGCTAGGAGGCACAGCCCTGGGCTGGGACTCCCAGCTCTAACTACACACAAGAACAAGAGGTGTGTATTAGCTGAGACCCAGCACCTGAAAGGCGGCGTCCAGGAGGCACCCCCCCCCCGCCGAAACAGCCACAGGAGTCACAAGGGGAGGCCTTTAATGGTCCATTTGCAACAGATGAAATTCCTCAGCGGTAGGAACTTGCAGGCAGCAAGGAGACGTTGCATTTTAAAGGCTCCAGGAGAAAAAATATATATAAAGAGTTAAAGGTTTAGAAGTGACTGCCTCCTGGCAGCTTCCTGGGAACGTATGCCAATTCGACAAAATTCCTTGCACATAGTGGGGGCTCCACAAATATTTATGAAGTGCATGAGTGAACGAAATATGACTTTCCCGTCAATGCATTTCTGGAACCGATGGTCTGGTTGATTGTGCCATATATCTCTCAGTGGGCAAGGCATCAGAAAGGAAAGGAGGGTTCAGAACACGCCCCAAAGGCCGCCTTTTCTCTGCTCCCAAACTCCTGTTTCATAGAATATCCTTTAGAGCAGGGCTTGAAACTCCCAGACCTACAGGGGCCAGCCAAGTGCAACGCATGAGCCAGGTGGGTGGGGTCAGAAGTTGGAGGGGGCTCTGGAGATCTGAAGAGCCCCGGTCCCCCACAAAGGAGCAGCCACTGCCCAGGTCCACTCACTGTTACCGTGTAGGGTTGTTAGTCGGTGCTGTTGGACCTCGTGGCTTTTCAAGAGGCACCAGAGCTTCACATTTTTCAATGTGAAATCTACTTTTAAAAATATGGGCAACTAATTCAGTTTTTCAAAAGCACCAGGTGGCCAAACAAAATCCCTACGAGGGCCACATCTGGGCCTCAGGATGTCTGCTGGTGAATTTGGATTTAACATTGTGCTTCATCCATTCATCAGCTGTTTGCTGGGGGACAGGATCAACTTGGTTAGCGAAGGGCGAGTGGGACTTGGCTACAGGCATTGCAGGAAGAGGACACAGCACGCGCAAAGGCATGGCGGAGTGGGAAAGCATGATGCAACTGGGAAAAAGGAAAGTCAGAGGGTGTGGCTGTGACCTACAGAATGGTGTCTTCGTATCTTGGGGCTGGGGACAGGTGGGTGATGTCATGTGAGCCATCGGAGGGGTGACAACTCCAGTGGTGGCCTACGGGGTGGCAGTGCATGTGAAGCACTTCCCCGTTGCTAAAATATATTATACATGGCCACATTAGAAAACTGGATTATTTTACACTCAGTTATCAACCCGGTTAAGAGCAGGTCAATTTGACTGATGACGGCAGGGGAGGTGTGGAGCCTATCCTAAAACAGGAAGCTAGACAGGGCTTCCTTAAGATCTAGCTCTGGAGTCAGGCTGCCAAGGTTCAAAGCGTGGCTGCCCTGTTTCCGAGCTGTGTGACCTAAACTGCTTATCTATCCTCTCTGTGCCTCAGTTTCCTTGTCTGTAAAATGGAGCTAATCGCCGCAGAGTGGATTTGGGGACCGAGGGCGTTGATTCCTGTAATGGTTGCGGAATGATGCTTGCTGCGTGGCGAGCCCCCAACAAATGCTTCCTCTTTCTACATCGTGTTGCTTTTCATTCTCACCTACAGGGGCCAGACCCGTCCGTGGTAACTGGTACCGGCCCTGGGGAAACACAGTCCACAACTCAGGGGTTTAAAAGCTCTTTTCCAGAGCTGAAGACTCTGATTTCTTAGCTGTGCAGAGAGGAAATAAAACCCTGCTCTTCTAAGTGTTCTGGGAGGATATGAAATTACGGCTAAGTCGGTTTGGAGCGTTCGTGTAGGGCTTTCACGACGAGCTCCACCATTCATCATGCACAATTACCCTGACCTTGGGTAAACTGCAGTCTCTGGAACATGGAAGAGCCCACTCCCAGGGGTCCAGAGGTACAAAGACGGCTGCTTACCACGAGAGCACAGAAAGTCAGGGCCAGGCTGGGCGCTGGTCCCACGGGCTGGTGTCTCAGCCTTGGACTCTTCCCACTTCCCTGGGTTCATTCTCAGACCTAAACGCCCCTTCAGAGGGAGCAGGTAGAGGAGGTGAAAATAAAGATGGATGGAGAATCAGGTGACGTTCGTCTTTGCCCAAAGTGTGTAGCTTTGGACCGGTGACTTGGCCTCTCTCGTTGCCTCGGGGTTTTCACCTTTCAGCTGGAGTGAATAACGTCTGTCTCATCAGTTTAGGGTGTGGATTAAGACACGCTGAGAGTGGTGCCCCTGTGACGCTCCCGTTGTAAAGAGAAGCCCAAGGCTCACGGTGTCCTGTGTGCACAGTCAGGCGACAGGCAGCTTAATCTGGGTCTGACACACAGTCAGTGCTCAGCAGATGACTGCGCCTATTGTCCCCTGCCTGAGAACTGGTCTCACTTGGCAGCCAGCCCCACACCACCCAGGAACTGAGGCAGAAGCCTTCAGACCCTATCGTGGTAGAGGGGGGAGTGTTTTTTTTCTTTTTAATTTTATTGGGGAACAGTGCGTTTTTCCAGGACCCATCAGCTCTAAGTCAAGTCGTTGTTTTCAATCTAGTTGTGGAGGGCGCAGCTCAGCTCCAAGTCCAGTCACCGTTTTCACTCTAGTTGCAGGGGACACAACCCACCATCCCATGTGGGAATCGAACTGGCAACCTTGTTGTTCAGAGCACATACTCTAACCAAATGAGCCACCTGACTGCGACCGAGGGGGAAGTTTTGATTAATAGGTTTTCTTCCTCCCACCTGACTGCGACCGAGGGGGAAGTTTTGATTAATAGGTTTTCTTCCTCCCTCCCTCCCTTCCTCCATCCCTCCTTTTCCCTTCCTCCCTCCTTCCTTTCTCCCTCTCCCCGCCTTCCTCTCCTCTTTACACACTCAAACTCTTAGTGAGCACCTGGTACAAGCAAGGCAGGCATCGTGCCTGCACACAGTATAACATAAGAGTGCATCTGCCTTTATGTCAACCCACAGGTTGACACGCATAGCAGGCACTTAGTATGTCGTCTGTCTTTTCTGCTGTGGGGATGATCATTGAACTGATTAACCCACCAAAGGTCCTTCACGTTTCAATTCTTATGTTTTTAAACAAGGTAAAGCAAAGCACTTCCCCCTTGCTAAAATATATTATATGTGGCCACACTGGAAAAGTACTGAGAAGAATATAACAATCATTAATATTATGGTAATAAATGCGATGGAGAAAAATAAAGCTGGAAAGAGGACACACTGTGGGGTGTGTGTGTGTGTGTGTGGTGCTTCAGTTTTAACCCTCTGTCAGGCGCAACTGATCTCACAGATTCATTGCACACAAATTTTCAAATATCTAACATTAACTTAAGTATTGTGACTCATCGCTCCTGTATCTTCCCCCTCTACTGTAACTATCACCAGTCGTGTTTGTGACTTAGTACAGTAAAGATGTATTTCATAGCAGCACCTTTGTGTGTAATGAATCTATGAGATCAGTTGCACCCAACAGAGTTAAATAGGATGGTTGGGGAAGGTCTTACTGAGAAAATGACATCTGGGCTGAGAACTGAAGGAAGTGAGCAAAAACAATGTCCCGACAGAGGGAACCACAAGTGCAAAGGCCCTGGGGTGGGCATGTGTGGGTGCATTTGAAGAATCCTGTAAAAACCACCTTGGTAGGAAAAGAATGAAAAGGGGCAAGTTGTTGTTACCCTACCAGATCCCCCTTTTGCCAGTTAAGAATGCCCATCTCCCAGCCGCCATGCATATTGCTGTTAATGGTTCATACTCCCAGTCCCTCAGATAATTACATTTGGGCAACTGAAGAAGTTTCTCTTCCTTTATGTTTCTTTCCATAGTTATGTTCCCATGGCCAGTGAGTGACTTGTCCTGGGCCACGAAAGCCAAGCCTCCTCATCTTGAGGTGAAATGAACGACTGCAATGCAGTTGACAGTTCAGAGCTCCCTGTGGGCTCAGGCTGAAGCTAGATGCCATGTGAAAGCACATTCTTGCCTGGTTTCCTGCACAGCCCTATCTTGCGTCTCCCACGTGGGCACAGGTTTCTCTGGAGAGCACTTTAATCCTTGTCTCAGGCTCTGCTTCTGGGAAATCTGAGCTGACCTACGACAGTGCCGGCTTGTCCTGTGTACACTCAACCAATATGGCGTCTACATGGTCACAGTGATGGTGACATGCCATTTGTTTCTTTTTTCTGTTTCCTTGCCTCAATACCAGTGTGCTCTGATATAACATTGACCCATACGGCTAATTTCCAACTTTAGATGGCACCCAGAGCTATAATGATGCCCTTCCCAAATGCAGGAAGTCTGCATTTAAACATTAGCAAATGTGGTTTTGGATCCTACGTGGTTTTTCCCTACGTTGCTAACTGTACACGCTGAGCAGTTCTATAACCTTTTGGAGCCTCAGTTTTCTCAGCTGGAAAATGGAGGCAATAGTAATGCCTACCCCAAGTCAGGCATCCAAAAAGCAGTTCACACCTGTGAAGGGTTATTATTATTCACCTTAAGTATGGCAGGTAGAGGTCATAATTGGAGAGCATTGATCTCAATTATTCATTGCATCCCTGAGATATGGTCCTGTATGGGTTCTTTGGCCCTTCCAGCTTCATCCATGAAGAATCTCTTTCTAATTCATAAATTCAACCAAAAATTTAGGTTTGAGGTGACGCAACCATCTTTACTCAGTTACCTCAGGTGCAGTATTACCACCAGGTGGTGGTGTGGTCATATGTCCTAAGCAAGACAATGTGCCCCCCATCTTCCAAAGCTCCTATAAAGGTTTTGTGATAGTTTTCATTCCATACACCCCTGCTTTCTGTAAAAACATAATGAAGTCATATAGAATTCTTCAATGAGAACCCTACACTTGCCAAAATAGTTTTTCAAAATGCATTTGCAGAGTGACTTAGCAAAAACGGTTTGAACAACTGCAACCAGACGCTATTGGAGCAAAACCAATAGAAATGGTGTTTTTTTTTTATTGTGATAAATTGTGGAATGAAAAGAGTGGGAGGCAGTTTCTCCAGATGAGTTTTCAGGATGGTTTTAGTGTAGGAAATGGAGAGAATCCAGAAAGTTGTGTCCTTACTGAAGCAGGAATGCATCGCTTGTCGTTCTTGAAATTCCACTCCATGCGACTCTGGCCTATAGTAGGTGCTCAATAAATGTTGATGGAATCAGTCAATTAATCAGCCAATCCATGCATGCATGAATGGGATGCTTAATGACAGTAATGGCAGAATGCATTTTCTCTATAGGATGAGTATAAAGAAATTCACCTGAAGTAGACATGTGCTTTAGCTTTAGGGGAACTGGGACTGGGTTGAGCAAGCAGAGTGAATGGGCTTGAGGTGCCCAGAGATCTGTGAAGTTCCTGTTATAGTTGAGCCAGCTGAAGAAGGAAATTGTTTGGAAAATTCTGCTGACTCTGTTAGGGTCTTGTCAGTCCCTTGAATAGAATCAATCTCCACTCCATCATGGTGTCAGAGAAGGGAGAAGGTCTGGAAGCTATGATTTCCTTTCTTCCAAGATGCCAGTTTCCCTCAGCCAGTCCACACACTCCATTCAATGACCTTGCCTAGGCAGAATCACACACAACTCTACTAATTCCCTATAGAAAGTCAGAAAACAAGCCAGGACATCAAAAACACTTCCCTAAAGGCTCTGAGATGACACAGGGAGATGAACGGACAGAGCATCGAGAGCACACAGATAATTTGCCCCATCTTTGTTATGTGCATCTTGGCTTAAAGCATCCTTAGGGTGTCTGTCTTTCTGCCTATTTTCTGGGTATTGGTAAGGCAGAGGCCAACATTTCCCCACATGCTGGAAGTACCCTCAGATATATCAAGGTGACTTGAAGTTGAGATTCCAGGGACCTGGGCCTAAGGAGAGGAAGGAGTTATTTTTCTTGAGTCAGTATTAGCTGAGAATGCAAATGACTGCAAATAGTAGACAACCTGACTCCAGGGGCTTAAATCACGCACATAACAAGAAGTCTGTTAGTAGGTGGTTATTGGCATTGGGTCAGTAAACCTTGGGAGCTGTTGTGACTCTCTTGGGTTTTCCCTCGTGGCCACAAGATGGTCATTTCCTGCATTCTCAGAAGGGAAGAAGGAAGGCGACACCAGGAAAGCTAGTTACAGCTGTCTCTTTTTATTGAACTATAAAGTTTCCAAAACTCTCCCCAGCAAGCTCTCGTTTTTGTTTCTGAATCAGGCCTAGTCCCATAGCTGCAAGGGAGGCTGACAAATTGTGTATTTGACTTTCTAGCCTCTCTAGAGGGAGGTAGCCAAGATGAAGGGAGCGGAAGTAATCTTGCTTCTCCAGTCAACAGTGTCAGCCCACTTTCTAAAGCCCGTCTTTTGAGTTTCATTTCTTATCTGGGGACCTGGACCTCACCTGATAATTTACACCAGAATGTCCACATATGTGAGAAGACGCCCCCCCACACACACACTATCACAGGCAGTGGCTTGACAATAAGACTCAGCTCCATCCATACAAGAGATGCCCAAGCATAACAGCTGATATCTGCTAAGGACTCATGTGCCAGACACTATGCTAGGTGCTTTCCATCTGTTAATTTTTTTTTTAAGATTTTATTGGGGAATTGGGGGAGGGGAACAGCGTTGGGGAATTGGGGAAGGGGAACAGACAAGTTGTTGTCCTTTTGTTCTTCAGTCTAGTTGTGGAGGACGTCGCTTCACTGGCCTATGTTGGTGTTATCATTGCGCTCTTCCCAGGTGAGGCAGCTGGTCACAGGCCATTGGACGGCTGCTCGTGGCAGCTCATGAAAGCTCACGCCCGCTGCTGGCCAGCCCCACTGCAGCCAATGCTGTCACCGGTGACTCACATCAACCCAGCTCCAGGTTGAGCTGTTGTTCAGCAACTTAGCTGTAGAGGGCAGTGTCACTGGCCCTCATGTGGGATCCGAACTGGGGTCCTGCTGCTCAAAACCTGCTGTCCCAACCCAACTCCTCACCAATGCAAAACTCGGCCGGCCCTCCATCTGTTAATTTTTTAAATCCTCAGAATGATCCTCTGCAGTGGTTACTGTTAAATCATGCCCATCTTACAGATGAAAAAGACAAAGGCTCAGAGTTGTTAGGAGACTTGCCTAGTTAAAAAGAGGCATAGTTGGGATTTGAACTTAGGTGATGCCACGCTTTTCACTGCTACAGGCCTGCGCTTAGCTGGATTCATTCGGGGCTGCCCTCCCTTCTATAGGAAGCAGCCGGTGACCTCTCTCCCTCTTAATCACAGATGTGCCTGAGGTTCCTCCACCCCGCCCCACTTTCAGGGTCTGTTGATGCTATTCTTCTAGGCCGGCAGTAAAATGACATTTATGAGGATTTTTCCCTTTGAAGTGAGAATGTTTGCGCACTTCACTTTAAAGCAAGGGAAAAAACAAGAGCTCAAGCAGATAAATAACTGCGGCCTTGGAGAAAGGGCATGACGTGTGTGGATGCACAGTCTCCACTCTGTCATATCCAGTCATCTTATATGAAAAGACCTTTGTCTCTTTTCAAGTGACTCTTTATTAATTAACCCCCTTCCCCCATTTCCATTCCTTATAAAGAAACTGGCTGGTTGTTTCCCTCTCTCTCTCTCTCTCTCTCTCTCTCTCGTCTCCCTCCCTCACCACCCCCCACCCCACCAGCACTCCTTTTTGTATAATGTTTCCTTTCCCTTCCCTATACTTTCTTTGAGAACAGTCTTCCCAATTCTCAGCATATAGTGTTTGTTCTGAGAATTGGAAAGAGATAGAGCTTCAGAACACTGGTGCTGCCACTTGCTAGACGTTTGACCTCAGGGAGTGGCAACTTCCCCGACTCTCGGCTTCCTCTCTGTAAACTGGGTATGATAATATCCACCTCCAGAATTGCTGAGGGGAGAGAATAAGTCACTCTAGAATGCTGAATTTAATGAGAAGAGGGAATGTGCCGTGTCTGCTCTCTCTAGGTTAAGCTAAGATTCTCATTGGCCTTCCCTCAGATTGTGCTGTGTTCACTTATAGATTATAGATATCCTATCCTATCCTTTCATACATACATCTATCCATCCATTCATCTATCCTCCATCCATCCATCCATCCATCCATCCATCCATCCATCCATCCATCTACCCCTCTACCCATCTATGCATCTATGTATCTCACTAGGTGATATGTATTCAACATATACCACGTGCCCCTTCCACTACTATCACCTGGTCAAGTCACCACCATTTCCCGCCTAGATTATTCCAAGGCCTCCTAAACTCACCTTTCTGCTCCCAGCGGTGTTCCCTTTCAGTTCTCTTCTCAACATAGAGACTAGAATTATCCTGTTAAAACAGAAAATCGTATCACTTTTCTGTTCCAAACCTTCCAGGGATTCCCAGCTCACCCACATGAAAAAGCCAAGTTTTTATTACGACCCAACACCTTATAACTCACCTCGCCTCCCGCTTCCCTCTGGCTGCTCCAGTCACACTGACCCCTTATTGCTCCTGGAACCCTGCAGGCATCTTCATGCCTCGAGGGCTTTGCACTTGCTATTTGTTTTCTTTGAAAAACAACTGCAATGTCCAGCAAGTGGGAAACGGTTAAGTGAATTAAAGGGCTCTAGAGGTAGACATTAATGCAATGCTGTAGAAGTCTATTGATTGCTCTAGAATGTCCTCGTCAAATTACAAAACACCAAAATGCTTCCAAAAATACCTAGAAGACAAGGCAACAAAAGAGTAACAGTAATCTACCTTGGGGATCATACGTAATTTTTAATCTATTTGTGTTGTTTTATAGTTGTTCTAAAAAAAACTCGCATAGGTCCTGTAATGTTAAAAAATCAGGTTTTCACAAAGAAAGTTGAAATAATAGGGCCATTTTCGAAAGTGACCTCCGGTGAATGGGGGCCAAACGAGACCTACCAAGCTTAGTGTTGACCGGCCGAAATAACCCTCCAGACAATCCACCAAAAGAGTGGTTTATCTCAGAAAAGAAAAAGAAACAAAACCAACACAGCAGCGTTAAGAACGCATGTGTGCTTGTCTGACCATCAGTGACTCAGGTTGGGGGTTTCCATGGATATTGTTCATCCTGTGACCATTCCTGCCTTGACTAGGCTGGTACAGGTCCCCAGGAGACCCTAGAGTTATGAGTGGTACCTAAGGTCAATACTGATTGATGTTTACCCTTTTAGAAGCGCCTCTGACAAAACTTCCCTTTTTAACGCCCGTTGAGTGGAGATGGAGATGGTGTAGAGCAGGCATCGGCAACTGTTTTCTGTAAAGGGCCAGAGAGTAAATATTTTAGACTTTGCAGATCACGAGGTCAGCTTTGTCATTGTAATGAAAGCAGCCGTAGACCAATGTGTAAATGATAGGCATGGCTGAGTTCCAATCAAACTTTACAGACACTGAAACTTGAATGTCATATGATTTTCACATGTCACAAAATATTCTTCGGCTGCTGATTTTTTTTTTTTTTGTAAAACCATTCTTAGCTCGTGGGCCATACTGAAAGTCAGTGGTGGGCCAGGCTGGGTCCATGGGCCACAGTTTGCTGACCTCTGGTGTAAGAAATAGAACAAAGATTTATACTATAGAAATTATTATTTTTTTAATGATGTGGAAATGCTGATTTTTTTTCTTAAATAACTATGTGCTTTTGATAACGCAGAGTACCAGATGCCACGAAAATGTATATTTTTCTGATGCACAATATGTAATTTTAAAACTGCCTAAGATGTTGTGTCAGATCAATTGATAACTGCAATGTTTAAAACATATGAAACTAATTCCAGGAAATACCTTATATTTATGTCCTTGGGTCTGAATTTCTGAGCTCTCTGTGTTTAGGGATGGAATTTGGTTTATTCAAGAAGTAGCAGGTTATATATCTTGATGGCTTACATTAGCTCAATATTTCCTTTCCTTTCTGGAGCAGGTAAGCCTTACAGACTGTTTGAGTTTGCAGCAATTACATTTGCTTATCGCTATGAAATGGAATTTCATTTGAAGCCAGTTATTAATGTCTAAAATGCACTTCCAGGAAATAATTTTGAACATTTTATTTATTAAAAAGAACTCGATGTTTGTTCAAAAGCATTGATGTAATTTACAAAGTTCGATATTAGATATTTTATGAGGTAATATAAAGGGGCCATTTTTCTGAGACCCCCGTTGCCTAATTGTACTGTGTTACATTCAATGTCAGAATAAGGCGCTATGTTGTAACTTGGCTTTTATGCTACGGATCAGTCCGTTTATTAAAGAAGCAAACAAACGTAGCTGACAACCTTCCACTTTTCCCCAACCGTGAATCCTCCTGGTTTGTGGATTTGTTTTTATGAAACATCTCCAAAGGTATACAAATGAAGCCATTTTAAATACTTCTAATGGCTCCCTTTTATGGAAAAAGAAGAAATTTGGGGATTTGGGAACCTATGAAAAATCTGAAACATATATCAGTATAACAGACAATGTCAGTACCCCACCAACATCCCCTCAATGCTCACTTAATTCCGGTATATTCTTATGGTGCCAACTTCAAGCTCCCAGCACTCTCCCCTGAGTGTTCTCTTGGCCTCAGTGAAGGGCAGGCTAGAAATGTTGGGGAGCTAAGGCCCCAGGAGCAGCCCTCTACTAATGACGTGTGGGTTCTAAAGAAGAAATTCCCAGCGTCATCACCCCTCGGGGGGTATAACTCTGAAGGGTGTTCTGTATACAGTGTCTTAGAGCTCCCTGTAAAATTGAGTTCCCAGTTGGCCCCCTCGGAGAGCTGCCCCACAATGCATTGTGAGTTATCCATGGCTGTGTGACAAATGACCCCAAAGCATTGTGGCTTAAAGCAATAAATGGTCTCCAATTCCACTGTTTCTGAGGGGCAGGATTTCAGACATGGTGTAGTTGGGTGGGCCTGGCCCAGGTTCTTGTACAAGGGTACCATCCAGATGCCGGCCAGGACCTCAGTTATCTGAAGTCTTGGTTGGAGCTAGAGGATTTGTTTCCAAGTCGACTCCCATGGCTGTTGGCAGGAGGCCTCAGTTGCTCACCCCATAGGATAGCTTGAGTGTCTGTTGCCGTGGTTGCTGGATTCCACTACAAGTGAGAGATCCAAGAGGAACAGGGACCAAGATGGAAGCTGCTGTGCCTTTCAGGAACTAGTCTCAGAAATCACACGCTGTTACTTTCTCTTTGTTCATTGTAAGTGACTCACTAAATCCTGCCCGTACTCACGGGGAGAACTAGGCTTTACTACAAGCACCTTAATTTGGTGTCTTTTCCTTTGCTGTCACCTCTAGACGTCTCTACTGGTGCTTCCCAGGATCGCCTTCCAGATAAACCATCCTTAGCTCAGGGGCTGCTTTGAGAAAACCTAATCTGAGACAGTTAACAGCACCACTATCAACAGCAACAGCAGAAACGTCCATTTATTGAGTTCTTACTATGTGCCAGACACTGAATAATCATTTAAAAAGATCCTCTATTTTCCATGATAAGGTATTTTTGTTTTTTATTTTTATAAAGTAAACTCACAATGATTAAATAAGTTGTTGCTCAAGGTCATTCAGCTAGCAAGTGTCAAAGCCCGGCCTTTATTCAATTATTTATTCAATCAACTATTAGCCATTGTTCTGGGTACTGCAGATAAAGAATGGATCATTGCAGATAAAATACATTATACAAATATTGTTCCTGCCCTCTAGGCACTTATAGTCTGGAGGGAGAGGCAGTAAATACGTTATCAAACAAATAAATATAACATTACAAATTGCAACAAGTGCTATTATGAAAGAAAATTGAGTCTGTAAGAGAAGCTAACTGGCAGATCTACTTCAGCTAGGAGGTCCAGGAGGGCTTCCTGGAGGCAATGACATTTATTCTGATGCCTTAAGGTTGGCAAGGAGCCAATAGTTGAAGAGTGGCAGGAAAAACATTGCAGGAGGGAGGAACCATATGTTCCCTGAAAACCAAACTCTGCAGCCTCCCATCTGGTCCAACTGAGGACTGCCAGGTCATGGGAGAAGCTGGGGTCAGTCTCTGAGGCTGACCTGAGGTGGTGCTTCCCATACCTCATCACCCAACCTGTCACTGGGGCCAGGGTGACATGTCCCATGACCCGGGTGACATCTTTGATGCAGAAGACAGTTTGGGGGTTGGAGCGTCAGCCACTCTGAGGGTAGAAGCTGCCCTGGAGGAGTAAAGAGCTGCTCCCGTGGGGCAAGGATGGACGAACGGGTACAAAGCCCCGACTGTGTGCCGGGTGTTCTCTTAGGCACCATCACAAATGCACGCTCTGGGCCATCCTTGTAACAATCTCTAGGAAGGTCGTATGCGCCTCTCTTTCCAAGGGAAGAAATGGCCACTCCGAGAGCTTATGCCACTTGACCAAGGTCACTAGGAGGTTAAGTTAACTGAAGCTGGAGCATTTGCCATTGCCGCTTTGTGGCCTGATGCTCTTCCTCGAATGTGACAACTGCTGACCACAGAAACTAACCATTTGTCTTTCTTTCCCGCCTGGGACATTTTTGTCCTCTATATTAGTCAGGGTAGACGAGTTGCTAAAGCAACAACAACTCCAAAGTGTCTGTGGTTTGACTCGTAGCCAATCTCTTTCTTGCTGATTTCCGTGCAGGTTGGCTGCAGGGGTGGGAGTGGGGAGGGCCCTGCTCCACGCAGTGATTCAGGCTCCCAGGTGCCTTCCGTCCTGGACGCTGCCTCCTTTTAGGCCTTAGCTTCCTCTCCGTGCAGAAGAGAAATCGGGCATAGAAGGAAGAGTGTGAGGTTTTGATCAGGGCAGCCGGGCTTGGAAGTGGCAAACCCCACAGCTCAGGTTCCAGGATTCAATCACGCTGCAAGAAAGGCTGGGAAATGGGAATGACTTGGGTGCTGGGAGGAAGAGCAAGTGGATTTTTTTTTTTATTGGGGAGTTGGGGGGAGGGGAACAGACAAGTTGCTGTCCTTTTGTTCTGCAGTCTAGTTGTGGAGGACGTCGCTTCACTGGCCCATGTTGGTATTATCATTGCGCTCTTCCTGGGTGAGGCAGTTGCTCACCGGCCATTGGATGGCTGCACAGTGGCTCACGGCAGCTCATGAAAGCTCACACCAGCTGCCAGGCCAGCCCCACTGCAGCCTACGCCATCGCCGGCAACTCACGGCAGCCCAGCTCCAGGTCGAGCTGTTGTTCACCATCTTAGCTATAAAGGGCACAGCATTACTGACCCTCATGTGGGATCCAAACCGGGGCCCTGCTGCTCAGAGCTGGCATCCCAAGTCAATTCCTAACCAATGCGCCACTCGGCCGGCCCAAAGTGGACTTGGGGAGCAGCTAGCAAGTCTCTGCTCTATCTTCTAACCACCCCCAAAAGAAATGGCAATAACTAAAAAAATCACCTTTATTGTAGCACTTTTCCATGTTTTGCTTTATTTTCATCTTATCATCTTCCGAGACAATAATAGACCACATGCATGTGGCTCTGGTTATGGTCACTGTAATAACTTACTTAAACCCCACAGCGATGCTATCAGGGGGCACTATTGCTATCTGCCTTCCAGGGATGAGGAAATGGAGGCACAGAGAGGTTCGGTCACTTGCTTAAGTCACACAGCTCAGTGGTGGTGCTGGGACTGAACCCAGCCTGCCTGGCTCCAGAGACCATGCTTTTTCCCCACAGTGCCTCTGCACAGGAGATGCTGCGTGTCACCCTTTTGCAGACAGGAAACTAAAGCCCAGAGGGTTTGAATTTCTTGCTCATGATATCACAGCCAGACTTGGATTTGAACCCAGATCCTGTGTCCTTTCCAAGCCAAGCCTGGAGGAGGACGCCCAGGATGGGGGACTGATCTTGTTTTGAATCTCCTTTAGACAAGTGAATGTAACTGTGCTGTCTAGTGTGATAAACATCTCGGAAGCCGCTGGAGCTAGAAGAGGCTCTTCCCAGAGCCCCCCCACCCCCCTTCCCTTCCCTAATGAGCCCGGAGACGCCGGCAGGACGGCAGCAGCCAATGGACAATTAGCGGAGAGGGCTGTCCCGCATGGGCTGGGCCCCGCATCAGGGCCCTAAGTGTCTGCTTATTAAATCATAGCTCTGCCTGGAGCCGGCTCTGCCCCCTCCTCCCCCTGGGACACCACACACACAGCCCTTTGCAAGGCGGTCCCCTGGGATGCAACTCAGCTCAGCCCACAGCATCCGGGGAAAACACAAGCAGAGAAAGACAGGAAGACATTCAGGCTCCGCACAAAGGCCCCGGCGTCAGCAGCAGGACGGGTGGGCACATTCCTCCACCGGACAACAAAGGGGATTAGGAGCACCTCCTCTGTTGGGTGCTGGGTCAAGCCTTTCACTCTTCTGAGCCTCAGTGCCTTCCTCTGTACAATGGGGATGGTTCCAGTATCTGACCCACTAGCCTGAAATGACGCACAGAAAGGGCTTGGCACCTCACCTGGCAGAGAGTAAGGGTCCTGCCAATGCCAGCAGCTGCTGATTAAAATGCAGATTTCTGGGCCCCACCCCACACCCACAGAACTGGGGACTAGAGCCCAGTAACCTGCATTTATAGGTGCTACAGTTGGATTGGATGCACAGGAAAGGAGGGAAAAATCATGCTTTTGAACAGGAGTCAGCACACCTTTTCTCGAAAGGTCGATAGTAGTTTCAGCTTTGCTGGGTATGGGATCCCAACTTCTCACTCCGCTGTGACAATGAGAAAGCCGCCATAGACAATACATATAATCGAATGGGCCGGGCTATGTTCCAATAAAATTTTATTTATAAACACCGAGTTTTACATTTTGTGTCATTTTCCCATGTGATGAAACCTTGCTCTTTTTAAATTGGTTTCTGAACCACTTAAAATAGTAACATCATTCATTAGCTCACAGTTTGCCAACCCTTGCTCCGGAGCAGCGCTGTGGCTTAGAAATATCATGGGAGCCACCTAGGTAATTTCCAATTTTCTAGCAACCACATTTAAACACAAAGCAAAAAACAAAACAAACGGATGAAGCACTTACAGCACATCTCAGTCTGGACAAGCACATTCCAGGCACTCAATAGCCACGTGAGCTAGTTGGCCCCACACTGGACCTCCCAGCTCTAGAGGCTGTGGCTTCTGTCTGTTGTCATACAAGACAACAGTGGCTTGGCCATCTTCCCACTTCACAGTCTGGATCAACTGAGGCCCAGAGAGGAAAAGTGGCTTGTCTGAGGTCACACAGCAAGTCAGCCGGCACAGAGTGCTTGCCATGGCCTCTCAGAGCTCAGGGGTCCTTGTTGGGTAGAGATTAGTCTGTGATGCACTAACTAGGAGCCAGGGGCTGTGTGACCCCCCACCCCACCACCACCACCAGAAACTCTAGGAGGGTGTATGATGATAGGCCACACGTTACAGACCAGGAGACTGAGGCTTAGGGAGGTGGGTTCACGCGATCAACATCAATCAGCTGATGAAGGGGCAGGGGGAGGCTTTGAGCCAGGGAGGGCCTGGCCCCTGCACTAATCCGTCGTGCTGTATTGCCTGCTGGAGAAGCGGGGGACACGGCAGTCAGACAACCATTTGTCAAGCAGCACCTACATTCCAGACACCATGCTACGTCTTTATCAATGAGAAGGGTAGGGGTCCCAGGCCCCTCTTTGATCGCCTGGATGCTCGTGGCTCTGTCCTTCCCCTGGTAGTACCCAATATCACCTCTTTGCCATGCCCAAAGCTCTCCTGCCACCTGACACCTGATCTGTCATCAGTTAATTCTCCTTTAGGTTCCTCTTTGCTCTCCTGCTCTCATGAAATATGATTCTCTCTTGGACTCCTGCTCCCCTGCCCTGGTCCAATAATGGGGGTTCTCTCTCCCCTCCCTGTGTACTACCGGGCCTGGGGCAGGGGTGGGGGGCATGGCTGGGTGACCATTGTCCCTGCCTTGTCCTGAAATCTGCTCCCTTGACGCCCATGTCATGGGACCCCCTTCGCCATCCTGGTTGCTGCCACCTACCCTTTGTGGCCCGTCCCTTTTCATGCCAGGAAGGTCCTGGCTCAGTCTTGCATATTTCAGGGCCCTTCCTTCGCTGGCCCTCCATGATTTCGGTATCCACGCTGACAATGGCCCAGTGGCCGCTGCTCAGCCCCTGGTTCCCTCCCCTCCAGAGGTCTCATGCCCCATCCTGCGCCACTACCCCTCTCCCGCGCACACCCCAGTCTAGCTCTTACCCCAAACTGCAAAGTCCAGAATCTCGATTTCGGACTTTTGATCATCTTTCTAGCATCCTCCCTCTGCAGTGCCACCGCCAGCAGTTCCTGACCCCACAGGAAGCCACAAGAAGCCACAGGAGCGTCCGGTCTGGTCACTCCATTTCCTCCCCTCCTCACTTCCCACCTCAATCAGCTGAGATTCTAAGACCTGGCATGAAGCCCCCAGCTTACACCCAGGCAGTGGCTGCCCCCCTCACCTCCCTCATATGTGCCTGGGCAAAGCCTAGCCCATCTGACTGCCCCACTCCTCCGCCCTCCCCTGGGGGCTGCAGGGGGCTGGAGAACAACTGGGAGGGTGTGATGTGTCTGTCCACTTGGCCAGGGACTCCATCACTCAGCAATCTGGGCGTCGCTGTGAGAATGTTCTGTGTTCATGGTTAACGTCTACAACCCACTGACTTTAAGTGAAGGAGATGCCCCCTCTGTAATGCGGGTGGGCCTCGTCTAATCAGTTGAAAGATCATAAGAGCAAAAACTGAGATTTCCCTGAAAGAGAAGAAGAAATTTGGCCTCAAGTCTGCAGCATCAGCTGCTGTCCAATCCAACCTGCCCTGCGGATTTCAGACCTGCTAGCCAACACCAAAGGTGGGCCAGTTCCTTTAAATGTCCTGCTGGTTCTGTTTCTCTGGGACGCCCTCCACCACCTTGCTTTCCTTCACTCCCTCCCATCACCTCCAGACAGCTGTCCATCGGGGAGCCCAGCAATCCCCGCCCCCCTCTCCTCTCCCTCTGTCCCTGTCTGCAGCCTCCAATAGCTGCTTCCCTGACCACCCCGTACAAAATAGCCCCCAAACTCCATCGGGCTCAGCACCCGCTTCGCCCTGCTTTCTTTTTCTCTGTACCACTCAGCCTCATGTAACACCCGAGATCTTGACTTACGTATTTTGTTTCCTTCATGCCTGTTTCTTCCATTAGATCTTAAGTTCCATCGAGGCGGGGGCTTGGTTTCATTAAACGGCCCGGAGTGGCGCTGGCACCTAGTAATCAGTGAAAATGAATGACTGAAGGCATTAGCTGAAGTCTCTCATGTTCCCTATGAGCAGGCACTAGTATTAACCCGTATTTTACAGATGAGGAAACTGGGGCTCAGAGTCATGAAAGCCACATGTCCCAGTCTGCAGAGCGAGGAGGTGGCAGAGCAGGATATGAGCTCGGATCTGTGAGTCGGCCTGGCCGAGGGGCTGAACCCCACTCACTGTTCATGGCACACTGTCAGCCTGGCATGCCTGCTGTGAATGGAGGAAGGCGGTGGCCAGCCCCCACCCCACCCAACCCCCAGCTGGGAGGAAGCAGCTGCCCCCACTGACTGGGGACCTGGGGCCACAGTCAAGTGTGGCAGCTCACAGGTTTATGACCTTGGCTAAGCATTTGCTTTGCTAAACCTGTTTCTCCACCCAAACAGCAATGATCATTGCACCTAATTCACTTAGGAAAAAAAAAAAATGCCCACTTTGACTCCATCTGCTCACACCAGCCACTTTCCTCAAAGCCACATTTCAGACTCCTCTCCTGAGACTGACTTCCTGCCTTCCCGTGAGCCCCAGTTCTGGCCCCCTCAGGGTCATGAGCAGCCTCACACTGGGTCCCACCTGGGGCCCCACCTGCCTCTGGCTAACAGACCCCAGGTAGGGAACGACTCCCACATTCTCTGGTCTCCCTACTTGTCACCCCGCTCAGTCTTCTACCAGCTGTGTGTGGTCTTGGGCAGCCAAAGAAACCTCTCTGGGGGTGGGATTGGCCTCTTCAATACCCCTGCACAGTCCTCCACGCCCTTTCTTCCCTGACCTGTCAGCTCTATGTAAAATTCTAAGGATTCAGCTGCCTGGGAGCCATGATTCTCCAAGTGTGCTCCCTGGACCAGCAGATTCAATATCTCAGGATAGCTTGTTAGAAACGCACCTGTGGGGGACCCACTGACTCTGAAACTCCGGAGGTGGAGCCCAGCGATCTATTTTAAAAAGCCCTTCGGGGGGGATTCTGATTCCTCTCAATGTGTGAGAACCACGGCCCTTGAAGACAGCAAAGACACAAGCGGGAGGAGCCTGGGTCCACAGCCCTGCTCGCCCAGCGAAGCCCCTGAGGTTGAGGATTGCTTGTTACAGCAGCTGCTGGCCTGCGCTGACTCATACAGGATCTGTAGTAACTGTCACAGAGTAGGGGGCTATTGAGGGACTCAAGGGCAGGGCTGCCGCAAGGAGCTATGCACTGGAACCGGTATTGGCAAGTTGGCGAGTTAAACCCCTGCGATGGGGAATGGCTTCTGTCCGCGTTGCAGAGGCCGGGGGGTGGGGGTGGGGGGTGGAGGGCTACTGCCCACAGTGACCTCCCCAGGCAAGGCGGCAGGAAGCCGGAGACAGGCATCAGCCCAGCGTCCTCCAATTAGCCGCCATCCCTGACCCCATCAGGGCTGGAGGAAGTGCTGGCGCTTTCCGGCACTCAGGCCCACCTGCCTGGAGGGCTGGCGGGCTCCGCATCTGGGGCGGTGACACCTGAAAGTCCTGGCCTAACAGAGCCCCACTTATTCCATGGATCTGCAAAGGGTTAGTGGGTGGGGGGCCGGTGGGCAGGGAGGAAGTGTCGGGGAGCAATCACACGGGGTCACGCTGACCTCTCAGCCTAGCCTCGGGGGCAGACGTGCCACGTGTGGGCCAGGCCAGACCTTGTTTTCTTAGTGTTCCGGGGAAGGAACTGATCTAGCAGTTGGAAAATCTCCACTTCCAAGAGCTCCAGTCTGTCTGTGCAGTTGGCGGGGAGGAGGTGGGGGCCCTATGGTTACCTGTCATTGGGGGTGGGGGAGGCTTAGATGGCACGTACAGTCCACAGCCATGCACGAAGCCACCTGGACGCCTGGGAGGGCCTGCTATTCCCCCCCCACTCCTGATGGGCATCGTGGAACACGTTTACTGCCTGCACTCGAAGGCCTGGGATGAAGCTAAGTGCTCCGTGGGCGTCAGCTCACTCAAGCCTCAGGATATCCCTCCGCTCCCGTTTTGCAGATGAGCGGATGGAGGCACAGCCGCTCCGGCGTTGTGGGGAGGATGCCCAGACAGAGCGCTGGGTCAGTTGTGGGTCTGGCGCCCACACTTGGTTAAGGAAGCAGGGTCAGTGAGGGAGGCTGCTGTCGGCATCCAGGACGTGCTCCCCACTGGGGAGAATGAGGCCAGATGGAGCAGAACAGGCAGAGTGAACTCTGCTCGGGATTACACTGTGCAGGACTGGATGGTGGGTCCAGTGAGGGGCAGGGGAGAAAAAACAAGGCATTCAAGGACTTCTAGGTTTCTCGGCCGCCTGCGTATTCATCCAAGAAGCTATCACTGAGCCCTATGCTTCCTGGGACTCTGTGGGAGAATGAGGTAGAAAAAGTGTGTCTTCAAACGTTGTATAGCTTGGCATGGATATCAAGAAAGGGCGTCAGTTTACTAAAGAGGCAAAGCAGAACAACAAGTTTTCTTAAGACATCTAGAAAACAATGATTTAAAAAAATGCTGTTTTTGTAGTGGTAGTTCAGATGCCTGGGATTGAACCCAGGATTTGTCCCATGTTGCTGTGTGACCTTAGACAAGTCACTGCACCTCTCTGAGCCTCAGTTTCCTCATCTGCAGTTGGAGGCAGTAGTGCCTTTTTGGAAGTGTTGTGAGAAGTAAGACATATGCGCCTGGTATCTTCAAAGGGTGGAACGTGGATCGAGGCAATAAAACATACATATACACATATATGTTTTTAGTTTTATTAGTATATATAGTAATTCATAGGAATGCATGATATATATTTAAACTCATGTACTTTTTCAGTAAAAAAGAAAAAGTAAACCTAGCATTGTGATTTCCCAGAAGGCTTAAGTGAGGCTAAGGGGAAAAAAAAAAAAAGATAATATGACTAATAGTCCAGGCGATACATGAATATTGTGAAAATGGGAAGGGTTTAAGGCTGAGTTTTGGGAAGCACCTACTGGGTGCACATTGTGCTCAGCAACTTTGAGTGCACAGGGGGTGCTATAGAAACGCTGGGTGATATTTGTCTTTGGAGAAAGTGCCAGCAGGGGGGCTCTGGCTGCTTCTCAGCTGTCTCCTACAGCGACTCTGCCCTCCGCCCCCTCCTCCTCCCCTCCTCCTCCCCTCCCCTCCTCACCTTCCTCCCAGCCTTTACAAGTGTGTGAAGACTGTTCTACCCCCACCAGAGTCTGGGCAGGTCCCCAAAGAAGATTAAAAGAGATGAATATTTCATGGCCCTTGACTGACAGCTGCCGAGGACCTGTTGTGGGTCTGGCGCCCACATCTAGTTAAGGAAGGGGGCAGGTGGAGGGACGGGGGAGGAGGAACCCAGAGACCGAGCCATTGATCCGCTGGGCCCAATCTGCACTGATGAAACGCTCTGCTCCAGCTCCCAGGCCAAAGGCAGCAAGTAATGGGCTTTAAGAGGCACAGGGGCCAGTGGCAACCCGGCCACCCAGCTCCCTTGGGGCCCCACAGAGGCTCCACCAGCCCCCCGAAGGCCTATTTCCCTGTCTCCAGCTGTGGCCTCCTCTGTCCTCCCGGTGCCAGCCCAGTCGTCCTAACGAGCTGAACTCAGTGTTTCTGACGCCTCCAGCTCATCACCCCATTAAGGCCTGACGCCAAGCCCCCTCCGCCAGGGGATCCAGACGACAGGGTGGCGAGGCGCCTGCCATCCTGGGGACTCTGAGGATTGGGTGCTGACCCCAGGTAGCCTCAGAGTGACCCCTGGAGACAGCTGTGACACTGTGGAATTCTCCCTTCCATCTGTTCCTTGGATGATGAGACCAGGGGTGGGGACGGTTTTGCTGGGGAGGCTGAAATGGGCATTTATTGCCCTTCGTACCCAGCTGTCCCCACCTCCACAGTGGTTCAGGCCACTTAACCCCACTCCTCTTCAACAGAGACGATTGGAATTGAGAGTGCCTTCCAGTAGCTCACGCCGGCAGGAAGAGAAAGACTGTCTCTAGTGCACCAGGCTAAAAATTATTCAACAGTGAAAAGCGAGCAGAGACATCATAGATTGGTGGTTCAGGGTGTGATCAGTGTATTAGTTTCCTACTGCTGCTGTTACGATGACGTTCAACTCGGTGGCTTAAAACAACCTACATTTGTTATCTTATAGCTCTGGAGGGCAGAAGTCCAAAGTGGGTTTCACTGGACCAAAATCAAGGCATTGGCAGGACTGCGTTCCTTCTGGAGGCTGTAGGGGTGAATCCATTCTTTGCCTTTTCCAGCTTCTAAGGGCTGCCCGAATGCCTTGGCTTGTGGCCCCTTCCTCCCTCCGCGAAGCCAGCAGCACACACAGCATCTTCAAATCTCTCTGACTCTGCTTCCATCATCACACCTCTTTCTGGGACTCACTTAAGGCCTCTTGTGATTTCGTCAGGATACATTCTCCCCATCTCAAGGTCCTTCACTTAATCACATCTGCAAAGTCCCTTTGCCACGGAACATATTGGTAGGTTGTGGGGGTTAGGACACTGCCTTTTTTTTTTTGAGGGGGGCATGATTCTGCCTATCCTAGGTGGCCTTGGACAAACTTTCTAGATACCAGCCTTGCCCTTGTTACCTGCTCCCTCTGTGAACTTGAGCAAGAACTTCATCTCTCCGAGGTTTGTCTTCCTCTGCCAACCAGGGGCTGTAAGAGAGGGCCACTTGGGTCACTGGCAGATGAAACAGTGCACATGAAGGGTCTGGCATTTGTAAGTGACTTCCCACTCAATGATTAGTAATTATTTGGTGGGCATGGGTAAGTCAAGCTGGTGAAAGCAGCTGCTGTCTCTGGCCTGGGGCGGAGAGGCTGGTTTAGGGTCTGATTAAGTGAGCTTTCTCATTTTTACATTCTAGCCATGCAAGCTCTTGTCCATAAAGGTCAGTAGAGTTCATGGACATGGCTCGGGCTGAAGGGCAGATAGGGGATCTGGTGGCCTGGCACTGCTTGCATTCCCATTAACACCCCCACCCCCACCCCGTGTTCTCCCCACGCCCTTGGTGGCAATATGAGGCCATAGGTCTAGAGGGGAGTGAAATTTTCTGAGGCTCAGCTTTCTCATGTAAATACAGCTTCCCTTGCAGGATGGGTTAGGGAGCCAGAAACGAACCTTTTAGGGTGCCTGGCAGAGAGTAAGCATGTAATGCCTGGGCATGGGCACCACTGGCACCTTTTTCAGGATTCTGCCCTCTGCTCTAATTCCAGCTCAGTCTCTTGTCAGTTTCCCTTAAGCCTGGGATGAATAGATGGGCTGTGGATGCTGCAGGCTGAGTGCAGGGAACCAGAGACCTGGGTTTTACTTCTCAAACTCCAGCTGGGCTTGTTTTAACATCTGAAAGCCTGCCTCCTCCCAGCAGCCACCCTAGCTCCAGGCCATGGCCCAATGGATGCCACACCTTCACATTTATGAACCTGGGACCAAGAAAAAGGCCTTAAGAGAAAAGGAGTCATCTTCCTTGAGGCGCAGGTCTTGGGTTCAACAGTCAGAGGTCCCCCAAGGAGCAGGGTTTTCCCTCACTCAACCTTGGAGGAGGGAGGGACATGAATGAAAATGAACACCATGGTCCTTCTCCATCCCTACCTCAAAAAGGTCCTTGGATCACCACTTTTCAGGGTGGTTTGGGGGAAATGGCCTTGGACGGAGAGTCTGGCTGCCTGTGTGCAAATCTCTCTGCTCTGGACAACTTCGGCTGTGTGTCCTTGGGTAAATAGCATCCCCTCTCTGAGCCCAAGATTCCAGGTTGCCATGGGTTGTGAAGATTTCCTAGGATGATGAATGTAAGGGCTTAGCTCAGGGTCTGGTCTCCCTCGTATATGTTCAATAATTATAAGCGATTACTTTTTGTGATTCTTAGCCAGCAATTAATCTTATTATTTATTAGCCATTGAGCAGAGGGAGCATAAAAAGGAAAAATGACTCTGCACTGCGCCCAGTGCTAAAGAAATCCCAGGGCGTGTTTTTAAGGATGCCTTGCATATAGAGAGCAAACACCCTAAATTGCATTGAGAGGAGAAAACCCCCATCTTTTGCATCTCTGACTTTCCCAGAATCACCTGTGTCTTTAAGTCGGAGACCCTTTCTTCAGGAGACACAAAAGGAGAAGGCAGGGCCCGGCTCCGGCCAGCCAGTTTTCTGCCAGATCATCCGTCTCAGGTGTCTCTGTGTTGATAGGAGCCAGTGACCATTTGTGTGTGCTTGTCCTCTGGCCCTAAACTCTTGCTGTGTCCAGGCGACTCCCGACATCAGTGGGTACTCCCGGGCATTAAAAAGTAGTAAAGAGGAAAATCACGAATTGGGGCTGCTTGTAAGTTATCGGGATAACATCACCTATTTAATGTTAATTAGCGTTTTAACAACCAATTGCTGTGCCATTAAGTTACAATAGCGATCTTGGGGGCATGCCAGCAAGCTCCCACAGACTAGCTCAGGCAGCCAGTCAGTGCCGGGCGTGCAAAGTGGACTCAGATTGCAGACTGATTGCAAGCTGGCATTGCGTGAGCAGGGTGCCGGCAGCCGGGGTGGGGGGGTGGGGGGAAGAGGTGCCTGAGGAGCAAAGCATTTCACTAAGTGGATATTTATAGCTGGGCTCTTGGAATAAATGATCCACGGAGAGGGCAGGAGGGGTGAGGCTGCTGGAGGTTGGCCAGGCCTGGGGTGCTACTTCTTGCCAAGCTGAAATCTCAGTGGCTTGGTCCACCCTGGCATCCTGGCTGCCCAGAGGTAGGGGAAGATGGGAGAAGCCTGCTGGGGTCTAAAGTGGTGGCCATTTCACTTCTCTGCTCTCACACTCTTAAATGTGGACCTTGAATCAATTGTTTACCCTCTCTGCGGACTTCACGTTCCTTAATGTTAAAATGGCACAATGGTCCAATAGATGGTAAGCACCCTCAACATACTTTCCATGTCTTCATATTTTTCACCAACTGTGGGGGCCAACCTCCAGAATGTCTGGCAATGATCCGCACCTTTGGTATTCGTGCCCTTGTGTAGTTACCTCCCGAATAGAACAGGGCTGACCCGGATCACCAACGAGATGCTGTGGGAATGACACTGGTGGCTCCTGAGGTTGGGACACGACCAACACTGTGGCTTCCGTCCTTGCCTTCGCTTGGAGCCCTTGCTCTGGGGAGGAGTCAGCTGCCATATTGTGAGGACAGTCAAGCAGGCCCCTGGAGACGCCCACTGTGAGGAACTGGCCAGGTCAGCATGCCAACCGTGGGAGTGGGCTACGTTGCAAGCCAACCCGCCAGCTCCCGTCAAATCCTGTGATGATTGTAGCTCCCGCTGACGTTGTGACTGCAACCTCATGTAAGATTCTGCGCCATAACCACTCAGCTGAGCCACTCCTGGGTTCCCGGCCCACAGAGATCGTGAGAGATCACGAATGGCTATTGTTTTATTAAGCCACTAAGTCTTGGGGTTGTCTATTATGCCCCAGCAGATGACTCGTTTGCTAGGATAGCTCTTAGCCCCATGTCTGGCACACGGGGAACATCTAATAAATAGCTGTGTGTGGATGAAAATGTGGCACTACTTCGTAGGGGTGCTTTGCTGGTTAAATGAGATCATCCACAGAAGTCCTTAGCACAGTCCTAGCACAGACCAGGAGCTCAATAAATGACTCTTATTGGCATCATCGCTGTCTTCATCATCTTCATCATGGCCAATAATTATCAGCCCATGTTGGTTTAGCTGGAGATGGGCAGGGTCTTTGGGTATGGGAGTCCCGGACAGCAATGTCTGAGGAGAAAATACAAAAGAAGATAAAAAAAATATACAGATAACGTTTCTCTCTAGAAGCTCTTGTTCAGTTTTGATGGGCAGCAGACACGTTATGTCTGCTTAATTATGCCGAGGCTTCCACCCGTCCCATGGGCACGTAATCTGTTCAGTCTGGACACATTTCATTCAGAGCAGGGCTGTTGACATGGTGATCAGAGGGCCCCAAGAAAGAGTTAAACCCTCTGGGAAGCTGAGTCCCACAATCCCAGGCAAACACAGAAGGGGTTGACCTGGCATGAAGGGTTAATACTATTTTGTTTTCCAGGACTATTTGTTATACCAGGTTAGTGCCGGCAGAAGGTCAAGGGGGTCAGCGGGGCCCCCTTGCTACCCCCCTCCCCTTCCCTTCCCAAATGCTCCTCCATTTGCAGCCTCACTGCCTGCTTTAATCGGATGACCCCAGACACTGAACGTTCCTTGGGATTTTCCTCCCGGTGCCCTCAGACACGTTGCAGCCGACGCCAGCCGTCTCTTGCCCGGGCCCTCAGAGGGAGGCGCAAGCTAAAAGCCACTTTGTGAGAGGAGAAACCGTCCGTTGCAATTTGTGCTGTGGTTTCTATGGACAGGAGCAGATCAAGAAAAGGGCCCTTTGTCTTTCTTTGCCCTTTCTTTCCTTCTTCACCCTCCTTTTTTGTTGTTGTTGAAAACCTGGCTCCTTTCTCCGCTTTCTTCCAGTTCTTACTTTTTTTTCTTTTCGTCCGCTGTATTTCAGGGGGTGGGGGGGTGCCTATAGTCGCTCCTTCCGCTCTCTTTCTCCTCTTCTTTGTTTATTTTGAAAAATTCTGTCTCCTGAAATTTGACTTCCAATCAGGCTTCAGATCCCAGCTGTGCCCCTGGACAAACGAGAACGTGACTCCGGGAGAGTTCTTTAGCCTCTGTGAGCCTCAGTTTCTTCATCACAAAACAAAGGTAATAATTGCAACCCTATGGGCTTATTGTTGAGAGTTAACCAGAAAACACGTGTGAAGTCCAGGGTCTGGTATATAGTGGGTGCCCAATAAATGTTAGTCTTTCCATGTCTTGAAGCCTCTCCTCTTCCTTTGTTTCATCCTGCCACCTGTTGGCAGCTCAGCGGCTGCTCAGCTCGGGCCGGGTATCGAACCGCTGTTGCTCAGATCTCAAACTCTTGAGCGAGCTCTTAACCAACTGAGCCACTCGGCCGGCCCTCTTAAGCTGTGTTTTTTGAAACACAACTTTCTTTTACATTTCTGGAAGATTCTCTACAGGTGGAAAATCTCTATGCGGAAAGCATGGTGGGATGATGACAAGGACCTGGGCCTGCCACTTAACAGCTGTGTCACCGCGGGCAGATTACGAAAAGGCTCCAAACTTCACTTTCCTCCTCTGCAAAACGAGGATAAGAGTTCTTCCTTATAGGGCAGGGGTGAGGATGAAATGAGATGATGTGAGATCATTGTCTGCACGGAATCTGATCACTTCTTTAGTCTCTCTCCTGCCACTTATTTCCACTGCCACACAATGCATATCAGTACTCCTATGGATGGTTTAACCTGTTAGTACGAATCCTTCTGCTGAGCCATTTAGTTATCCATCCACCTATCTACCCATCTGTCTATCTTCCTTCCTTCCTTCCTTCCTTCCTTCCTTCCTTCCTTCCTTCCTTCCTTCCTTTCCTTCCTTCCATCCCTCCATCCATCCATCCATCGGTCCATCCATCCATCCGTTTGTCCGTCCATCCATCCATCCATCCATCCACCCACTTATTCAAAGTTGTTGCATAACAAACAATATTGGCCCACATCATGCCTTCTCATAAAATGCTAGTTGATAGCTCCAGAAATAGAAGGAAGAAGTAAAAACCACCACCACAACAACAGACTTTGGAGCCATAGGTCCTTCCATCCAGTCCTCTTGAGGAGCAGATGAGGGAAGGGATGGATACATGTGGCTGGGCAGCTCAGGGTCTTCTATCGGGCTTCCCCGGGACCCAAGCATTCTGTGGTGCCAGTGGGTTAGAATGGAGGGGCTGCCACTTGAAATAGAACAGTTCCCCATCTCATCTGCCTTTTATATGGGTCTCTGTTTAAGATTTAATTTAAGCAAAGTTGAAGTGTTTAAGAAAAACAAAAAGTGTTGAGCTGCTAAGGACAATATTTTAAAGCACTCGTTTGGCTACATATTTTAGATAGGAACAAAAACTTCAGAAAGAGCTGTCTTCTATCTTGTTAACCACAGAATAAAGAGGTAATCCCTCACTTACATAGATTTTGTGGACTTCTTCTCATAAACCAGGCAGTGCGCTAACAATGAAATGGATCTCATTTTATCCAATAATTCTCTGGGGTTGGTCCTCTTATTATCCCCATTTTTCAGAGGAGGATGGTAAGACTCAGAGACATCAAGGTATTTGCCCAAGGTCACACAGCAATCAGAGGGGTGGAGCTCAAATCTGAACCCAAGAATTATCACCAAAATGCACCCTGCCTACAATGGGAGGCTATTTACCTGGTTACGTGGTGATCAAAGGGGCGTCGGAGAAAAAATAGCAATAGGGCTTGTGGTTTTCTCTTCCTTGGTCAGTTCTTCATTTACTGTTTCAGATTTTACAATAAGCAGCAGAGGGAATGACGGGGCTCAAACATCGAACAACCTAAGATTACAGATTCTTGGATTTAGAAGAAACTGAGACTAGTGCTTTTCAAATCGAGTCCCTTAAAGCCTGAGAAGTCCCTAAGAGCTTTCTGAGGCTTCCACTGGACATGCGGAGGGGTCACCATTTCAACCTGGATGTGCAACAGACCTGGAGTACATGACCCCGTGGAAACGACTTTCCTTATTGGAGAGTCTGCGTCGTCCTCTGGAAATGGGAAATAGAAATAATACCTGAGTCATGAAGTTACTCTGGGAGTCAAAGAAAGACAAAAACAACATCTAGAATGTTAGGGAAAGTACCTGGCCTAGAGTGACCACTCGAAAATATTAGCCATTATCATCATTATTCATGGCTGCGTATGAGAGTCTGTGTGACCAAACAGCACCCAAACTAAAGAAACAGTTTGAAAACAAGCAACCTAAGCCAAGCTGGGTAAGAATCCGCAAGCTTGGGCTCAAGGAACGAGGTGACCAATAGTGCTTCACAGACAAAGATGGTTTTTCCACGATTTGTTTACAGGCCTGAACATAAAAGAGTCTCTTTCAGGATGAACGAATTCGCTGCGATCGACTTGTAACATTTCATAGCTGAAGGTTGGAACCGGGTTGGAGTCTCTCTGCCATTCCTTGTAGGGATGATATTCAAGCAGAAAATGTGGGGTTTTATCCTGGCTTCCCTGATGAAGAGTAATGGAGAGAGAGGGAGAGGGAGAGGGAGAGAGAACACTTAGACAAACTCTCAAACCTCCCCATGTAGCATTTTCTTGCCTGCAAAATGAGGCAAATACTTCCAAGGGTGGCTGCATCACAGGAGCTGTAGGAAAGGTAAGAATAAGAGAGGCAACATTTGTTGAGGGGCTGCTACACCCCAGCCCGCGGCTTTCACATGCATGATCTCGCTTTGTCCTCACCACACTCCCTGAAAGAGAGATCGCTCCCCCACATTTCAGGAGGGGGAAACTGAGGCTTGCACAGGTGTGGTAGTCTGCCCCAGCACAGGTGGTTAGAAAGTATTATTCATTTGATCATTCAGCAACTGTTTATGTACTGCCAGGAACTCACCCCTGTGTGTTTTAACTTAGGTCCCCAAACAGCAGTTTGAGACCTGAATGGCCCTATGCGTCTGTGACTCTCTTGTTAGAGTATTATTAGTCCTGGTTGTGATAGTACTAGTGTTACTTTCGAGGGTAGAGGTGAGTAAAGGTCTCTTTGGGTTTGTTTTCAGTAATTGAATCATACCACTCTTACTGATATGAATAACCACTGTTATTTATTGGGTACTAATCAGCTGTCAGCTCTTGATCTAAGAGCTTTCCGTGATCGTCTCAGACACACCCTCTGCCTGAGGCACTATTTGATCTTCGCTGGACAGATGAGGAGGCTTGAGGCGGTCAGTTAATGATGATTTTTGGAGCATCTGCTATGTGCTAGCTGCTGTTTCAGGCACTGTGGGTACCGTGGTGACAAGGACAGAACCTCTGTCCTTAAGGAGCTTCGTTCTATCTGGCGGATGGCTGGATAGAGATTAGGAACACAAACAAATGAGGTAATGTCTTGTACTGGTAAGTTCCAAAGATGAAGAAATAGGGTAATGAGATAGAGGGTGGATCCTTAAAGGGGTCAGGGAGGAGGTGTCTCTGTGGAGAGGACATTTGGGTCAAATTTGAATGTCAAATTTGAATGACGAGAAGGAGGCAACCAGACACAAAAGCATTGTAAGCACAAGGGGCACGTACTAAGGTCCTGGGGCAGGCACAGGATGGATAGAGGTGGATGAAGGCATTTACATCCCACAAGCTGTGCTCGGCATTTGAGCTCAGGGCTGGCCCCCGAACCAGCATCCTGAATCACTCCATGTTCCGGCTTTCGTGCACGCTCCATCAACTGGTGACGGCTGCTGTTGAATTATGACCTTGCTCGGTCTTTGCAGGGAAGCATTGTCCGGAGCTGTCATTTCCCAGGAAGCAAGCCCAACCCTGGGAATGATCATCTCGAGAGAGCTGCAAAGCCAGGCCTCAGGTCTTGGTCTGCCAAAGAGTAAAACTCCAATGAGAGACTCATGGTCGCGTCCATTGTAAAGTGAGTGAGATCGCCCCACCCTGGGGTGGCTGCTAAGTGTTATGCTTATCCTCACCAAGAAGCGCAGGCATGAGCTGTGCAGCTGTTATGAAAATGCAGCTCTGATTAAGGGGAGCTGAGGCAGGGTCCCCGGTTCTGTGTGTGTAAGAAGCTCCCAGGTGAGCCCGGGTTGCAGCTCCGTGGAGTACACATTAAGTAGCAAGAATATATGGCAGTGAATGTTCCAGAACAAACAAGAAGACGACCAAGCAGTGATTATAACATCCACTGTGTATAGAGTATTTACTGCTCACCAGATGGCCTTTCATTTTGCCCTGAAAATTCCTCTATGGCTCAGGCATTGTCGTTATCCCTGTTTTACAGGTAAGGAAACTGAGGCATGACGTTAAGTGTCTGCCCAAGGGCACTGAGCTAGTGAGAGGTGGACTCATGCCGTCAACCTTCAAAGTGCACCCCAGCACTTGCGTCCCTATTCCCCCCACCCCATTCACCTGGCAAATGGAATTTGGAAGTGGGTCAGACGCTGATCTCCAAAACTGGTTGGATTTCATAACTGGGGAAACAGACCCCGTAGTGTGTCATTTTAAGTAGACACATACCTCAGAATTTTCAGTCTCACCTGTCAGGTGGGAATGCTTTGGGGCATTAGTTGCCAAGACTAAGGTTCTAATCCTTATAAGGAAGCACCCAGGTTATTGTCTTTTGGAGGGATGTGGGGTGCCAAAAAGCTCCTACCCACTGTCTGTGTCGCTGGGGAATCCTGAGGTTCTCAGCTAACGGAGTTTTCTCTAACCAAATACATCAAAACCCAGTGGTCTGGGTGGAAGAGAAGAGATGTTTTGGAGCACCATGGCCTGACAGGTTTTTTGTTACGTTCTGCTGACCCAGCCATGGTTGGCCCAAGCCATGGTTCCCACCATCATGGTTTCCACGCGGGCTAGTGGAAAAGCCAGGTCGTTAAATGAAGGGTAGTGGGGCAAGCACAGGGTCCTCCCCAGCACATATCAGGGACCCCCTAACATAAACCCAGGGTGAGGGATGCTGAGAGGGTTTCATGGACCAGCAATGCCCTCCCCACCCAGGCTAGAGGATGTTGACCCCCGCTTGTCCTCCCTGCCCCTCCCCATCAGCGGCAGGCTGGTCCAGGGCCAGCGCTTGTGGCTACAGCCTTGCCCCTTTTGCAAGGCAGAAAAGGATCACAAACTATCTCTCGAGGTTGCCTCTCTTCCTGCCTAACAGTGGCCGCCGGTTCCAACCCAGAAAGACAGGGCTTGGGAGGAAACGAAGAGGCATCAAGGATTCCCCTCTCCTCCCCCTCCTCCCGCCAGCAGCGCGGCCACCCCCACTTTGGGGCCCCGCCCCATCCTTCCTCCCTCCTCCCCTGCTCCCCCCACCCCAGGAGACTGGAGGAACTTGGCAAGCCATCTCGTCGCCAATCAATCTGTGGTGTAACAATTAGCACTTAGGCACCACTCTTGCTAAACATACGCTTAGAAAACACTTAAAAAAAAAAAAAAGAAGAAGAGTCATCAGAAGTAGACGCTGGAGCAGCCGCGGTGCGGGCGGGGGCGGGATGTTAGGGAGCGGGGCCAGGAGGAGGCCTGGGGAGGGTACAGATCAATGCACTGCCCGATGGAAGGCATCTAATACCCTATTATTGACGAGGCCAAAGCACTTTGAGGCGTGTTTCCACCGTGAGCAATTAGTCTGCGAGACCGCAGGAGTTAAGCTAACACTGGTAGCCCTCCCCTTTGTCCCCTTCCTCCCAGAGAGCTTTTGGATGACACTTTCATTTGGTAGCGAGCCCCCGCAGCAGTGGCGCCAGCCTGCAGCCATAATGGGGCCCCTCCGAGGAAGGCCAAATGCTCCAGCCTCCCAGAAGGCCCCACTCCGGCACCCCACCTGCCCCAGCCCCCTCCCCGGCCGCCCCCACCCACTCCCGGTAACAGAATCCAGTCGACACAGAGTCTGTCTGCGCGCCTGCGAGCTGCCTAAATTGATTGTAATGGTTTTATCACGCGCAGAGAGAGCTGGCTGTTTTCTCGCCTGGGCTGTCGGCTTTCATAAGCGCCCGGGCGGAGGAAGTGAGTCCTCTTCAGCAGCAGTGGATCGGATGAAAGGCAACTTTTGTTTGTGGGCGAGAAACTCGCAGCCTCCGCCGCCGCCTGTCTCCAGCTCCACGCAAGGCTGTTGTTTCTCCCTTGGCCTCATGGCTTGTTGTGCACACAAGAGACTCAGCAAACCCCAACAAACAACCCGGGGGCTGGCGGGGGGGGGGGGCTTCTTCCTGGAGCCAGTTCTGGGTTCCTCTGGAATGGTCGGAGGGTTTGGGGAAGAGGGGGGTCGGTAGAGAGAAGCGTTAAGGAAGATGACAATATTGATAGATAATAATTACAGTAACGAGGATCATGACAGCCAGCTAGCATTTTTCAGCGCTTATCAAGAACCAGTCAGGGTGTTTAAGCACATCAGGGACATTTCTCTGCGTTCTCACGGCAGCCCTACCCAAGAGGCATTATTCCCTCACTTTACAGAGAGGGAAACTGAGGCATAGAGGGGGATGAGACTTGGTCAGGGTGACAACTAAAAACGGAAGGGAAAAAACTAGAACCCAGTCCTGCTGACTCCTAACGTGGTGCATTGTCCACACACCACATGGTTTCCTTGAATTTGATAGGATAAGGAAGACATAATATCTCAAGCATTGGGTATTCTCCAAACATTGAGGAAATTGGGGTCTTCTAATAATTCAGGCTTAAGAGTATCTAGACTGAGGCCCCAGAATAGAATGAAGGAGACCCCCCAAAATGAACAAAAAATAAAAATAAAGAAAAAGAATATATATATATATATATATATATATATGAAATTTAAAGAGCGAAAAGAAAACCAAAGTGAAACGTCTTTGGTTCAGCCTCACCCACATGATTGCCAAGCTGTTTCTCACCACCTTGCTGCTGCTCATCCTATTCCCTCAGCTCAGAATTCCCAATTCTACTCCAGATATGTCTGGAGAATACCTAGAAAGTCTTCAAACTTGACTTCTTCCAGGAAGCCTCTCGTGGTTTCTTCCCATCCCTTGCGACGTTCTTAGATTTCTACCATCACCCCAGTATTAGACTGAAAGCTCATTGGGCCCTGCCCTATTTATCTCCATACCCACTATGCTTGGCACATAGTAGGACCTCAGTACGTGTCAGTAAATGCATGAATGACGACCAAGATTTTGGGCCGGTCCCTTGTTTTCACAACTAAAATTTTATTGGCACACAGCCACATCCATTCACGTATATATTGTCCATGGCTGCTTTTGGCTGCACTGGCCAAGTTGAGTAGTAGTGCTAAAGACCGTATAGTCCTATGAGCCTGAAAGCTTACTATCTGGCTGTTAAATAAAAAGTTTGTTGACCTCTGACGAATTATATAATTAGATAACTTAAAACGTTTTTCATTTTGTTTTCTGCATTTAGCTAGCATGTAATTATTGAGTGGCTACCTGCAATTTCTACACTCCTGTAGACTGATTGGATAAATGGCTTTGATAGTCACACCTTTCTGTGCCCACAACCTTTGGTCCTTGCACACTGTTTGTGGTTTGACCATGTGACTTATTTTGGCCAATGGGCCCATAATAAACTCCATGCAAACAGAGACTTGAAAAGTGATTTTTTTCTTTCTGGTAGCCACCACAATGACAATACTCCCAGGCTGACCTGCTAAAGGGGGTTGAGCTGCCCCAGCTGAGGTCATTCTAGACCAGCCAGCCCCCAGCCAACCTGCCCCCTGACAACAGATATATGAATGAGGCAGCTGAGCTTGGCCCAGAGCAGCAGAACTAGACAACTGGTAGACCCAATAACAAATGATTGTTGTTTCGAGCCACCATGTTTTGGGTTCGTCTGTTACACAGCAGTAACTCACATACCTACTCCAGGAGTATACAACGCGTGTCCCCAAACCAGGCTTTGTAATGAATCCCACCACCACCACCCCCTGCAAAAATAGCCCAGGCATGCCCCAGGAGGCTAGCGATTCCTTAGTGTGTTCTGAGGGTGGGTGGGGGTGGGATATAACCCATTCTTACATTGATTCCATCTTCCTGCTTCGGGAACACTTCACTACTTGGGCAAAGTGGGCAGATTCATTAAAAGGAGGTGAAATGCCAGTTTGTGGTAACAGTTTCAGATTGTGTCAGAGCGATTGCATGTTTTAGAGGAAGGGCCAAGCCAAAGCAATTGAATGCAATAGCTTGGAGGCTTATCTGTGGATGTCATTGTTGAGCGCATCCCTTAACTGCATTAGCTTCAAAACCAAATCGGCATGTTGCCGTGAAATTAGGCGTCTGCTCTGCTTGTTCACAACATTATATCCCATGGATCTGTAAAAAAAAAACTATAGGAACGCACAGTTCTTTACATCTCAAAGCCTGGAATTGAACCAGCAGATAAGGGGAGTTTTCTATGTGTTCTTAAAGATTTCTTTCCTCCTCTCCTCTGATCTCCTCCCTGGCTTGCTCTGTCCTTACCTCCTATTTCATGTTCTCATGAGTCCATGTAATTCTTCGCTGCGTTTGGGTTAAGGGATCAGTTGTCTTTGATACGCCCAGCACAGTGGGAAGAACCATGGGAGACAGCTGAAGACAACCTCATAATCCCCGACTCAATGTGCCAACCCCCTGCTTTTCCCAAGGAAGTTCATGGCTCCCACCCGCTTGTTGGCGTTGATAGGGAATCTCTGGTCTCCGTTCTTGATGAGATCTTTAAGTCTAGAATCCAACCACAAGCCGAAGGGATGGGCCTAGCCCCGTGGGAAATGAGAATGTGACCAAAGTCAGAATGGAGGGATGGACAGGAGATGGGATGGGAGGAGCAAGAGGGAGACCCAGCCTGGGGAAGTAGGTGATAAAGTAACAACTCCCTTTCTCAAAGAGGAGAATGGGAAGGACAGGCTCCCATAATCCCAAGGGCCTGTGTGCGCTGCAGTTCCGGCATGGGAGGGTTCAATGTCTAGTTCACTGTAGCGCTGGAAGGGGAAACTGAAGCGTGTGGATTGAAGAAGTGAAAATGGTGTGCGTGTGCCTGGCAAGTGAAGTCCTCAGTCTTCCATTAGGTGGGTTCCTCTTATCTGGGTTGGTCAAGGTGTTACTTTCTGAGAGAGATGTTAGGAAGCAGAGGTGTCTTAGGAACAGGGCTGGTGTGTGTGCGTGTGTGTGTGTGTGTGTGTGTGTGTGTGTGTAATACTGGTGGATGGCCTTGTGTGAGCCTGCATACCAATGTCTCCAACCCAGCTCCCTCCTTAACACTCCTAATGGCGGCGGAGTTCTATCTGAACCAAAATGATACTCTGAGACTGGTGTAAGTAATGAACTTGTGAGCCAGCTCTTTCCAGCCCATGAAACACCCAGGCACTGCAGGAATGCATTAATGAGCATGTGTGTGAGTTTCCTAGGGCTGCCGTAGCAAAGTTCCCCACATTGGGGCGCTTAAAACAACAGACGTTTATTCTCTTGCAGTTCTGGAGGGTAGAAGTCTCAAATCAAGGTCTCAGCAGGCCCATGCTCCCTCTGGAGACTCTAGGGGAGAGTCTGTCCCATGGTTTCCTCTGAGTGTCTGCCAGTTGCTGGCAATCCTTGGCATTTCTTGGCTTGTAGATGCATCACTCCAATCTCTGCCTCTGTCATCACATGGCATTCTTCGTGCTGAACCCCTTCTCTTCACAAGGAAGTACAATGGTTCCCATCATCCTGTTGGCATTGATAGGGAATCTCTCGTCTACATTTTTTATGTGAATCTGTGTAGGTCTGTCTCTGTGAATTTTCTCCTCTTAAAAGGACAGCAGTCAGTCCTATTGGATTAGGGCCCGCTCTAATGACCTCATCTTGACTTGATTACATCTGCAAAGATCTTATTTCCAAATAAGGTCACATTTACAAGTATGAGGGTTAGGACTATCTTTGGGGTGGGGGGGGGCCGGGGGGGGGGCACACAATTCAACCCATAAAAGCTCTGGAGAACGAAGTCCATTGTGGAAGAGGTGTTCTGATGAGGAGGTAAGTGGATAGATTTGAAGTGTCCCCATCACAATCCTAGCACCTACCTCTGGAATCAGCTGTAGCTACAAGGGACAGTTCCCTGCAGGCTCAGATTCAAATTGACAGCATCTGGGCAAGACCAGTGCCACACCCTCTGTGAAACTGTGGAGCTGCTCATCCCAGGAGCTGGAGTAGCACCAAACCCATAGGGGAGTGACCATCCCTGGGGCAACCTTCAACCAATGGGAGTGTCCAGCGGGAGCTAGGAATAAATGCCCCACCTTGACCCTCTGGAGAGACCTGTCTGGGATGCATTCTCTACACTTCCTAGAAGTTCCAGCGGGACTGAAACCCCGTTGCCCACCGCAGCTACCCCAGTGATGCTCCTTGTCTTGACTTGTTCTTCTTCCTTGTCTCACTCTTTCCAACCTTGCACTTGAGTCCTGGGATCACCTTGACCTCCTCCACCCTCACTTGGCTCCTATCCCACCTCTGCCACCCGTAAAACGACCTGTTTCCAAGCCCTTGTCTCAGGCACAGCTTCTGGAGGATTGCAAACCGGGGATATTTGTTCCTCAGTCTAGTGCTTAGCTCTGATCCCTTCAAGAATGATGATAATCAAATCGTTTTCCATGTGCCAGGCACTGTACTAAGCATAAGATGTGCATCACCCCCTTTTAATCCTACTGTATTGTGTTGAATTGTGCCCCCACCCCCCCACCCCAACGTATGTCATCTTAACCTCTGGAATCTGAGAATGGGACCTTATTTGGAAGAAGGGTCTTTGCTGGTGTAATTAAGTTCCAGATCTCGAGATGAGAGCATACTGTATTATCTGAGTGGGTCCTAAATCCCACGAATGACAGTGACCTTATAAGAGACACAGAGAGAAGACACATACACACACATAGAAGAAGGTGATGGGAAGATGAAGGCTGACACTCAAGTGCTTCGTGTATAAACCGAGGAACACCGAGGCTTGTTGGCAGCCACCAGCATATGGGAGAAAGCTCTGGCTCTCCCTTGCCTCCCTCAGAGGAGCCGACCCTGCTGACACCTTGATCTCAGACATCTGGCCTCCAGAACTGGGAGAAGACATGTTTCTGTTGTTTGAAGCCACCCTGTTTGTGGTAACCTATTACAATAGCCCTAGGAAACGAATATGCCTATACCCTTCTATAAATTAGTTATAACCACTTTAATATTCCACTTGAACCATGGAAAAACTGAGGTGCAGAGAGGGTAGAACTCACATGTCTAGGGGGATGGTGAAGAGTAAAACCTGGATTGAAATCCAGCTCTGTGTAGCTCAAAATCCTTCCCTTAAACGTTCTTCTAGACTACCTTTCTCAGAGACGGTTAGTGAGTGCATTTCCTCTGTGTAGAGGGAGGATGGAGGCAGACGCTGAAGCAGTTGTTGTCATGGAGATGTTAAGTTCTGCTCTTGGGCCCAGGTGTCAAAGGGCACGGACAGAGGAGATGATGACTAAACTTGGCAAATGAGGCCTCCCTCTGGGCACTCTGAGCAGTAACTGGGGAAATCAGTGGGTAGGGGGTGATTGGAGGGTCTGCAATTTCCGGGGTAGGGGCCTTGAGCCAGAAACACGTGCATATTTGGGTTAATGTAACCTTAGGATTGGGAGGCCAAGCGGCCTGGGGAGCCTTGGCATTGTTGTTGCCAGCCAACACAGCATGCCTTTGTTGTCCTTGGGTTCTCTGTAAGCCATGTGTTAGGGGGAGAGGTCGCTGGGGGCCTTGGACAGTGAGGTCAGCTCGGAGGTGATGAGAGGCAGGAAGGAAACAGGCCCAGGTCGGGATTAGAACTTGGAAATGGAGTGTAATTTCAAATTCTGGCAATTAGTCACTTGGCCCTGAAAAACAGGGGCTGTGCAGTCATGTGGCCCCCAGCCAAGCCAGCTGGACTCGTGGGGGCTGAGACTCTCCATTACATCTCCACAGTGGGCTGAGCACGAATGAATAAAGGGGATTGACGAGTTATAGGAAAAGTTTAGATTAGCTGGAAGGAAAGCTTTCCTCCAAGTTGATGTATATAAATGGGAAATCCTGTTTCTGCGTGGAAAGGTGGGGCCCCAGTCCCCAAATTATAGGTAATGTGGCTCCATCAAGTGAGTTCTATGTATGTGCCTCGTGTGGCGTGTACTGCTAAGAGTCTTTCCACGTGAGAGACATCGCTTGGCTTTTGAGATTTTTGTCATTTGGCAGAGGAAATAAACAATGGCCTGTGACACTATTGGGAGAAACACTGCACAAGCGTGCGTAATCAAGGGCAGGAGGATGTATTTCGAACTCTCACTTCCAAGGAAGATGAGAGAAGGTGGTGAGAAGCTGTACATATTGGTTGCAAAGAAGGGACACATCCGATCAACTGAATAGCCCTACTTATCATACAGACACCCCTTTCTCTTGCCCACGGCAGACATCACTAATCTATCAGGCTACTCTCTCCTGCAGAGTCCTGTAAGGGCCTCATTTCCAAAGACGTCGAACTAGGCAGGGCACTACCAGAGGTGAAATCTCCTGACTCTCCTACCCTTAGGGGATGAGGGTGTGTTTTTTTAGAGAAATGCAGGCAAGTGTGAAAGCATTGGAAATTCAGTAGCCGTACACCTGTATTTCAGTGCCTCTAACACCAGGATATGGAGCAGGCCTCCTAGAGAGCTGGACCTACCCTTCATTGCTATTTTGGATCCAGCAATAGTTCTACTGACCTCCATTTCCTTGGGGGCGGGAGAGAGAGAGAGAGAGAGAGAGAGAGAGAGAGAGAGAGAGAGACAGAGAATGAATGAATGAATATGAATCCAATTGGGATAATTGGTCACCAGCCAATATGGTATGTCTTTATAGGACAGAGACAGTCTCCAAGACAAGTGGTAGATGGCTGGGTCCTGTTATAAACAGCCTTTTCTCAATTGCTTTTAGCTTGAATGGCGATTCTTTAATCCAGGGGTCAGCACTCTCTCCGTAAAGGGCCAGACAGTAAATATTTCAGGCTTCGTGGGCCGTGCAATCTCTAGTCAAAAGGATTCAACTCCAACACTGGAGTGCATAAGCCTTCACAGACAACACATAAACAGATAAGGGCTACTGTGCTTCAATAGAGTTATATTTACAAAAACCGGTGTCTGTAGCTGAGTTTCTAATCCCAGCTTTAGCCAATCTGTCGTGGCCAGGGTAGCAGGATCATAGCACATAATGATGTCTCCATGCAAAAGGAACTATGTCCTTCTCAGAAGAAAACTGTGTGCTTTGCAGATGTTGAAGGTTTTGTGGACTCTCTGGAGTTGGACTGCAGTCAGTAGCTGCAGCTATGCTTGTCCTGTGCAGGTTCTAAACGATATCTGGTGGTTTTCAGTGAACTAAATTGCAGTTATCTTTAACTTTTTTTTTTCCCTGGGGTCTTCCTCCTATTGCCATGTCCTTTTTTGTATATCACGGGGATGGGAAATATATGACATGCTTCTGTCACCCCCCCCCCATTGCCTCACCCATGGCAGACATCACTAATCAATCACAATACTCTTAGTCCATGGCCCAGAATCCATCTTACCATAAAGCAGTCACAACCAGTCACCTAGCGGTGGCCCTCAAAATGAAACCCATTTGTTGTGATAGTCAGAGAAGAGTAGAAACCGAGGAATGACACATTTTTTTTTTCGAATAGACAAGTACAAAAATGGCATGCAAACTGCAATTCTCAGCTCCTCCATACCCCTGGGCTAAAATCCTGCTTTCACAGACGTATAGTCCACAAACCCCAGGGCAGAGTCAGAAATTCTCCTTGCCAAGTCAGTTTAGCATTTTCCCTGTTTCAGCAGATGGACTCCTTCTTGAGGGCCCCTGGAAGCTGGGTTTCAGCTGCTTCCTGGGGGAGGCTTTGCTCGGTCTGGCGAATCTTCCCTGCTGAGCTGGGAGGAACATTTCAGCACAGACATGTGTGACCCTTCACAGAGCTCCAGAGTTTGAAGCCAGGCCCAGCAATATATTCAGTGTTCCCACACATCAGGCCCAGAGCCCGGGTGAGCAGCCCCCGCTGACGTTTTCCTGCTGTCGGAACGCCCTCTGCTCCGGGCCCACCAAGTGGAAGTGTCACCTGGAGGAACAATGCTCTTAATATTTCCCCTTTGGTCGTCACCTTCCAACTTGCATGGCTAAGAGAAGGAGAAATCGGCTTTTAACACCATCCAGTTGCCCTCTGTAAGCGCCTTCTCCTGCATTTGATCTCACGAGGTGGGGAGAGGTCAGTTCTGGGCCTTGGAAGAGTGAAAGCCTTGTCAACAGGCAGTTCCAGTCGCGTGGGAATGGGGGTAATCAGAGGCTCTGCTGGTAGGGGGCGGGGAGGCGGGCGGTTAGCCGGAGAGCTCACCTGGAAAATATTTCAGGAGAAGCTGTCACGGGCATTTTGAGTGCCGACAAGATATGTTGGGGAAACCCACCGAATGCTTTTAGGAAGCAGTCATTTTCTCGTGCAGAATCTTGCTGGCTTTCTAGTTAGGGGCTCAGAGGGAGATGGCTGGCATTGAAGAATGAGCCAGAAGGACTGAAGCAGCAATTGGGGGAGGGGGGAGGAGAAATCAGCATCTTTGGTGCTAACACAAGGTGTTATCCCATCCGCTCCCATTCTCACCTCCCTGACTTGACCGCATAGCAAATGGTTTGGCACCCAAGTCCCCCATTGGCACAGCTGGTGCAGTGGTTAAGAGCGTAGGCTTGGATCTGCGCTCCTTGGGATTGAGCCCCAGGCCCACCTTACTAGCTGGGTGACTTTTGGCGGGTTCCTCAACCTCTCTGTGCCTTAGTTTCTTCATCTGTAAAATGGTGATAATACTAACACCTACCTTATAAGGTTGTTATGAGGCTCCAAAGCATTGGTCCTGGGAAAGATGGAGTCAGCGCCCCAGGAAGCCCAAGCCCAGCAGGAAAGAACACCTGCTTCTCGCCTAGCTTTCCCAGCCAAGACTTTCTGTAGTTGATTAGGTCATTAGGCCATCTAAGAGCCAATCTCTGTGGTCAGGGTGTGGGCGTGGAGACTGATGGCTAATATATCAGGTATATGTCCGTCTACATGCAGCGGTTCTCAACCTTCCTAATGCCATGACCCCTTAATACAGTTCCTCATGTTGTGGTGACCCCCAACCATCAAATTATTTTCATTGCTACTCTATAACTGTAATTTTGCTACTGTTATGAATCGTAATGTAAATAGCTTTTTGTTTTCCGATGGTCTTAGGTGACCCCTGTGAAAGGGTCGTTCGACCCCCAAAGGGGTCGCGTCCCACAGGTTGAGAACCGCGGGTCTACAGGGAGAGTGGTGGGGGCCTAGGGACCGAGATGCTCATTTCTCAGCTGCGGAAGCCTGGGCCACATCTGGGACAGTGAGAGTCCAGGACACTGGCACAGAATCACTGCCTGATAAACATAGCGATGCCAACCATGATTTTTTTCCTCCCCAGAAGAGGGCTGTGTGTAGACCTTCCGCTCACTCTCCCCAAACAATTCCCCAATGGGGTCAGCTCTGCAGAGCAGCTGCCAGTTGAGGAACAATGAGGTGACACAAGGTGGTGGCAACAAATGGAGGCTGACGGCCGACACGTGCTTCCCTCCGCAGGTGTGGGGACGGCAGGGCCAGCTGAAAGGGAAGCCTCTAATTGGCGAGGGAAGTCCCCCGGCTTAAACAGGATGCAGGCAGAAGGCCCCGTCCAGGCTCCATTGTGGCCTTGGGACTGCGCTCACGAGGAGAGAACGAAGGTGGAGGCTGGAAGCCAGGCCTTTTCCTTCGGGCTGAGAAGCTGCCCCTGGACTTTCCACGCCCCTGTATGTGGGAGATTTTCCTGGAAAGGCGGGTGTGTGTTGAAACCTTGCTCAATAGCACCTGCCACTGGAACTGTGAATCTATCAGAGTTTAAAAAGTATCTGTCTTCGTTTCCTGTGGCTGCTGGGAGAAATTGCCACAACCTCGGTGACTTAACACAGAGGCTACTTATTCTCTCAGTTCTAGAGGTCAGAAATCTGCAATCCGCGTCCCTGGGTCAAAATCAGGGTGTCAGCAGGGCCTCGTCTGGAAGATCCAGGGGGGAATCTGCTCCTTGCCCCCACCCCCCCCCAGCTTCCGGTGGCTGCCGACGTTCCAGGGCCTGTGTCAGCGTCACTCCCCATCTTCAAAGCTCTCCGCTCCATCTTCACGTGGCTTTCTCCTCGGTGTGCATAACATCTCCCTCTGGACTCCTCTTAGAACTGCTGTATTTAGAACCCACCTAGATAATCCAGGCTAATCTGCCCATTTTAAGATTCTCAGTGCAATCACCTCTGTAAAGACCCGCCCCTTTTCCATATAAGGTAACGATCCGCCCCTTTCCCACATAAGGTAATACTACAGGTTCCAGCGATTCAGCCTTGGATGTCTTTGCAGGGGGGGCGTTTCACAGCCTACCACATTACCTATCTCTCCCTCTTAGGATACAAATGCCGTGAAGGCAGGATTTTTGTCCTGCGTGCAATTACGGCTTCAGTGCCCACCACAATTCCTGGCATACAGTCGAGGCTTGATGCACCTTGGTTGAATGACTGAATCACTGAATGAATTTCTAAGCCATAGGGAGAGGGGCTTGTTATTTAAAGGGAGGCTGCACAGAGTCCTTTGTGAAGGGTTGTTTGATAATCTGACTAATTGCCTTCCACCCAGGCTCTGAAAAAGTGAGTTTTTCAGCATCCCAGCATCTAAGTGGCATTTTTCCTCCCTGTGCACTTTGGATGTCCTGCTTCTGAAAAGCAGCCAAGAATCAGCAATGAGCCTTTTTGTTTCAACCAAGTGAAAATAAACACCCTTCATTAATGTCATGGCCCCTGTGCTTTTTTTATACCTAAATTTCCTTGAAAGCGTCCAAGTGTAGCCAACTAGACTGAGACACAGCCCTGAGTCCTGGAGGTGGTGGTTAGAGCACAGACTGCCCTCGTTCAATCCCAGCTCTGTCGCCAGCCGGCTGTGTGGTGGAAGGCCAGTCCTTTTCCCCTCTGAGCCTCTGCTTCCTCATCTGTAAAGTGGGATCACTCACCCTCCTTACCTCATTAGATTGTGGTGGAGATTTGTTCTCTGGATAAGATTTATTGAGTACCTAGTATGTGCCAGGCACTGGGTGCACAGCGTGAAGGAACGGGCATCGTCCCTGCCCGTCAGGAGCCTCCAGGCTCTCTGGGCGATCAGGAGTGTGAGGACACTCACGGACTGGGCCACGCGGTCAGTCGGTGCTCCATAAATGTCTGTGGCACTGTTTTATAGAAATCGTTATCTCCATTTTCCTGCCTCACTGTCGGGCACAAATCGGCAGCTGTGATCATTTTTTCCTGCCTGTGACATTAAGGAAAGTTGTTGCACCTTGGAACTGAGGAATCAACCTGGGGTTCAGACAGAAAGCAGTCTTGTCCTCACTGTACAGTCTAAATGGGGGAAATTGCTTTGGCATTAGATTAGAGAAGGGGAGGGGGTGGATAACTAGATTGGGATGAGTGACAAGCGAAGTGCTACCAAGTGGCATTATGTACCAAAAGTGTGAGCCAACCTAAAATGGGTAATCATCTAGGAATTCTTTCATTGCATGTGGCCTGAATTCTGGAAAGTGTACCTACAGGAGAGAAGAAGGCTGTGCACGCCAGAGCAGGGACAGTGTGTGGCTTCAGCCTGTGGGGTGCTCTGTTAGACTCAGACTTGGGGTAAGGAAATGAGACGAACCTCAGGAGCAGCGCTCGGGCAAGGAAGGTCCTTGCCTCCATTTGTCTGGATGGTGCCAGCAGAACTGTTTGTACATGGCACCTGCTTTTACTGTCACTTCTTTTATTTTGTTTCTCATCCCACCATAGCTCCTGGTGCACAGTAGAGGCTTGATGCATGCTTGTTGAATGACTGAATCAGTGAACGAACTTCTAAGCCACAGGGAGAGGGGCTTGTTATTTAAAGGAAGGCAGCGTAGAGTCCTTTGCAAAGGGTTGTTTGATAATGTGGCTAATTGCCTTCACTCACGCTCTGAAAAAGTGAGTTTTTCAGCATCCCAGGATCTAAGTGGCTCCCTGAGGTGAAGGGCTGTGCCCATTTTGCACATAGTAGGCACTTAGTAGGAATACATTTGGTTACAATTAAGAGAAAACTCAACTTGTATAGGACGTAAACAAGTTTGTTTTCCTTACAGGACATAAAGAAGTCCTTACAGGACATAAAGAAGTCCAGAGGGAGATGGATGTTGGAATTAGTTTAGCAGCTCCAGTATCACTCTGTGATATGTGTAGGTTGATTGTCTTGATGATTAACGCCTCATGGTCACAAAAAGGATGCTGTGCCTCCAGACATTACATCTGCTTTCCTGGTTGGAAGGAGAGTGAAGGGACAAAAAGACCTCAACCAGCCACACCCAACCCCCATTTTTATCAGGAAAGGAAATGCTTTCCCAGAACTCTTTTAAGCAGATATCTGTTTAAATCTCATTGACCAGAATGGAGCCACAGAGCCACAAGGAAGACTGGGAAATAAAGCGTTATTTATATTTTTTTAAATACAGTTGTACTTGTAAGGAAGCCCAGTGGAACAGGGGGTTGGCAGTATGTCTTGAGAATGAATGAAAGAAGGAAACACCTAGTATGTGCCATTGGAAATTGCCTTGAGGATGAATGAATGAGCCATTTGGTGACTGAATGAGCCCACAGTCCATCTTCTGAGCCCAGCAGTTGGCCATGATAATGTGTCTTCTTGATGCCCACGAAAATAATGTGGATCCCAGAGTAGCTGAGGTCACTGGGACTATGAGCACGGGTGATGTTTGATTTTAATATGTGCATCTGTCATTCGTATTGAATCAGCGCCTCGTCTGGGTGGGTCCCTCTTCAACTCGGATGAGACAGTCTTTTACTTTAGTGCATGCAGGCAACTCGAAGGCGCCATTGGGGATGTCTGCAAAGACACAAGTGACATGTAGGGCTATTGGGTGTCTCTAAAGTAGAAGGAGGCAGCGCTCGGGGTCCCTGTCTTGCTTTCAGTCTTAATTAGTTCTCTTTGTCCCTGCCCCAGCTTTAGAAGTTTGCCAGTTTTTACCCTTGAGCCTTGAGTCCTCGCAAAGGCAGGATGGAAGTTCATCTGGATTGAATTGGGGCATCTCTGCCCACCAGCTCCATCTCCCAGGCCCTTTGGGGATGGATGTTTAGCCAAGACCTTGTCCAACTGGGGCACCTCGATCCAATAGCCTTTTGTCAGAGGCGCTTGGGGATGAGCACGTGACCACTTGGTCAAGAAGTGGAAACAGGAAAGTGTGACCTTGGCCAAGTTACTTAACTTCTCTGAGCCTCAGTGTTCCTCTCTGCCTTGGCTTGCTCTGGAACTCACGCGAGACAAGGCGCCTAAAGCATCTAACAGTGCCTGGCACCCAAAAACCACTAATAAAAACAGGGCTCCTCCTATAATTCTTACAACATTGTTAGTTCGAAAGACCTGGATTTGAATAGACGGCCTGTTGCTTCTCCTACAGCTACGGTTTTCGCCTGTGTCACATGGGCAGTGGTAGAGCCTCCCAGGGTTGTGGAAAGTCAGGAACATGCACTGAGCTAAGCCCCTTGGTGCAGAGAACATACACATGCAGGATGTACATGCTCCTTGAATGGGGGAGTTCAGACTTGAACACACAGAGTGTGTGAGTGCACGGAAGGTCTGCTTTGGACAGGAAACTGAGCGAAGGGGGTAGAGTGGTCAGACAGAACATTAAGGGGAGGATGAAAAAGGCAAGAAAACGCCTGGACTTTGAATCATTAAAATATAGGGCAGAGGAGAGAAATTCGACCAAGACTGAGTAGGAAGACGAGCACTGGGAGGAGCCTGGGGGCTCTGGAGCTCTGGGCTGGGCCAGAGGCAGAGGCATCGGGGAGGAGGAAGTGCCCATTCTGCCTGCCCTTGCCGGAGTTAGTCCAGGGCTCTGAGATCAGAGCCCACGGTTCTAGAATGGAGAGGCTCTGGGTAGCCGGTGGTCCCGTGGGAATCAACAGGGTAGCCCGTCTGGCCCCAGGATCCATCCGGAGTTACAGTTTGAGAAGGTCAAGTGTGTATGGACTCTAGCCTGAAATTCCTCTCCAGGTGTCATCACTCGCTGCTTGTTTGGCTTCACCCTCTTCGTCTCTCTGACCTTCAGTGTCTCCATCTCTTCATGGGGAACAGCAACCATTTTTGAAAAGCTAACAGCTACTGGTTACTTACCTCGTATATCACAACGAACCAGTCCTCTGCCCTTCGTATGAACTCATTTAACCCTCACGACAGCTCTGATGCTATTATTATCCCCACTTGACAGGTGAAGAAACTGAGGCACAGAGGGATTAAGTGACCCAGCTCATGTACCAACTCAGGCCCCACACTTCACCGCTCGATTCTTCAACAAATCATTGCACAAGTAACCACTGACAGCAAAGGAGAAACGTTTTAAGAAAGAAATGCACAAGAAAACCTAGTCTTCCAGGTTGGGGGGCCGGTGTCAAAATGGAGGCGTTACCTGCTGACAAGAAATGTTTTCCGTTATGCACTACTGTTGCACATTTCTGGTTGCAATGCTCCATGTTCCACGTGGAAAAAAATGAGTTCGGGAGGAAGGTTGGGAGTGGCTCATTCATTGCATGATTTTTTCTGGTCCTGAGCTTTGGAAGGCTGCTGCCTGATAAATGGCCTGAAGGAACCCAGCTTTGCTGGGTGCCCACCTTGCTGTGTGGAGAAGCTCTCTTGAGTCCAGGTTTAATTCGTTTTAAGAATGCAGCCGGAGGGAAGGAAAGCGGTGCCTGTACCAGGAGACCATGCAGAGGTGGCCACACTCTCCCTCCCTGGGCCAATCCATTGTAGCTGGGCCAGGGGGACAAGAACAGTTCCCCCATCCCCAGACCTCTGGCTCTTTGTATTTGAGTGAGTGTCCGACCGTGCTGACATCCGCAAGGGGCCCGGTGAGGGCACCCTGCCAGACTCCCACCACAGCTGCTGCTCTGACCTCCATTGCCACCTTTGCACGAGGCCACGCTTCCCAGGGATACTGAGGCAGGCCCAGTCCTGGGAGACACGCTGCTCTGACAGCCAACTCTGGCTCAAGAACACCATGCACCTTCTAAAAGTTTTCTTAGACCGAATGTGAGTCTGGCACCCTCCCACCCAGACTTCCCTCTCTTTTCTCCCCTCCCCTCAAGGTCAGACTTGATTTCCATCTGACAGCTCTCCCAGCCTTTCCTGTTCTGTCCTAATGTTCTCTCACAGGCGTTTCTCCTGAAAGGCCCTTGTCTGTTCAGTCTCTTCTTGGCTCCTGCATCTCAGAGGACCAGAGCGTCCTGATGGGAGCTGGTTCCCCTCAGCTCCCAGGTCGCTGAGAAGCAAATGGAGCCTTGAACGACATTCCCAAAAGTCCACACGTACACCTGTGGCAGAAGCAGATGAGAAACAGTCACATTTGTCAGGAGGAAGGCTGTGCGATAAGATGGTGAGTAGTTAATCTCCAAGGACTTTTTAGAAGTTCCGATGGTTTTGCAGTCTTTGTACCTTAGTCTTGGGTTTGCACGCTGGCTGCAGTCCTTGCTGGCTGAGCAAATAACTTGGGCAGCTGACTTACCCTGCTAAGGGTCAGTTTCTTCCTCTGTAAAAGGAGGCTCCTACCCAGCCCTACCTTGAAAAGTATCCGAGGGGAGTCAAGGATATATTTCATGTGAAGTTTAGCAGAGTGCCTGGCTATAGTAGATGCTCAATAAACGTTGCAATGACTATTATTACTTACACTTGTCATCTTATTTTCTTCTTCTCTCCAAAGGATCCAGAAGGTAAGAATCCTCCTCTCCATTTTACAGATGAAGAGACTGAGGCCTGGGAGGGTTAAAGACTTTCCCCCAGGCACTAGGAGAGCATAGAGCTTCCAGGGGTGGAGATGAATGGGACCACCATCCCGTTCTTGGAGACCTCTCCACCTCCCCATTTATTGCTATGTGCTATTCTGCCTGTGAACCACAAAAGCTACCCCAATAATATGGAGGCTTTATCTACAAATTCTAGCAGAGTTGATTTTTTTAAGATGTTTTTATTGGGGAATTGGGGAAGGGGAACAGCCAAGTTGCCCTTCAATCTTAGTTGTGGAGGGCACAGCTAGCTCAGCTCCTAGTCCAGCCGTCATCCAGCTGCCTGTCAGCAGCTTGCGGCTGCTCAGCTCAGCTCAAGGTGCCATGTTCAATCTTAGTTGCGGGTGGGCATAGCCCACCATCCCATGCAGGAGTCGAACCAGCAACCTTGTTGTTAGAAGCACGTGCTCTCACCAGCTGAGCCATCCTGACACCTGTCGACAGCTCAGTGGCAGCTCAGCTGGGGCACAGCTCACTGGCCCATGCGGGAATCGAACCGGCGACCCTGTCGCTCAGAGCTTGCACTCTTAACCAACTGAGCCGCTTGGCCGGCCCTAGCCAAGTCAATTTCCAGTTTGTGGCATTCGCAGTTTCTTGTGGGGAGGCCCTGCATTAATACATGTCTTTCCCATTAGCCTTCCCAAGACCAGACACTCTCCTGTAACCTCTGACCCTCCAGCTGAGCGCGGCTCCTGGCACAGTCAGTGCCTGGCCCATTGAAAGAGCTGGGTAAGAGTTGACAAGTGAAGGAATCCTGTAAAACCTAACCCAAGTCCTCTCTCTGGGAAGATAGCGTCAGTGTCCTTTGCCCACCCATTGCACAGACTTGACTAGGTGGAAAGTTCCACGACGGCCAGAACCTTGCCTCCAGCCACCACGTCATCTCCAGTGCCTGGTACCAAGTGGGTGTCACATGCTGAATGACTCAGTGACCGCCTTTTGCACTGAGTCACCCATAAGCAGGTGCCAGAGGCTGATTTCGGGCTCCTAGTAAGTCACACCTCTCCCCCAGCTAGACTGCGTGCTCCCCGGAAGCAGGGGCTGTTTCGCCTGTATTCACCCATCTTTCCGCCCATGGTGGGTTTGGCGCATGCCCAGTTCCTCTTGAGGCTGGCGGCCAGTGGCAAGGTTACGGGCAGTGGTTTTGGGGGTTCAGGGGAGGGAACCTGCTGGGGGCGGGCAGGGGCAAGACCACGCTGCCAGCAGACGCCTGTCCCCGCCCCACATCTGCCAGCTTATTTGGATTCCAGCTTCAAGTTGACAAGGGCTTTTTCTTATAGGCCTCTGGCCTCCACCTGGGATTAGCTTCTAAGCGATCAGAAAGCACATAAAGATATAAAACACCGTGTAAAGACGTCAATAATCCCCAGTAATTTCACACGGAATTAACTCTTTCCTAAGGCCATCGGACCATCCCTGCCCAGGCCGCCTTGTTCAGAAGCCGAGGAATCACGGTGTCGGCAAATGTTAGGTCAGGAAGGAACCTGGGAGAGACCTCGTCCTGGAGCCGTGCTGATCACATAGGGGAGACTGAGGCACAGAGAGGGAGAAACACACACCTCTAAGCCAATTGCCTAGCTGGTTGTGGCTGTACAGGCCTGCTGGGTACACCGTCGTCGACACACCATGAATATTTGTTGAATGAGTGGGGGAAGGAAGGAAGGAAGAAAGGATAAGGAAGAGGAGAGGGGAGGGGAGGGGAGGACAACCACAGTAGGATTTAGCTCCGTCACTTTCTTCCTGCTTCCCTGGATACTGCAGCCTCTACTCCGTGCCTCCCCCACGCGTGCCTTTTGAAGGAGCAGGTACTGATGTAAGTGGACAAGGAAAGGAGTCAGTCTCCGATCCGCGAGCGGGGGGAGAAGATCACCTGCAGCACCGAGAAGACACAATTACTCCAGCAACTGTCCAGCCCACCGACCGCAGCTCGGAGCCTGTACTTAATGTAATTGAGTGTGAAGGCCGGCTGGAGACAGAGGCGCCCCAGCCGCCCCCTCTCCATAATATAGACACTATTGGTTGCTAATTGGCGCCAGTGGGCTGGTGCTAATTGTCCTAATGCACTCGGCTTGATGGAGGACCAGGCTGCCCAGGACGGGGGGGGGGCGCCCAGCAGCAGCAGCAGCAGACACTGCTACACTGCTCATAAAACTTGGAACGGGCTTTAATTTTGCATCAAATATTTAAGTGGGTTTGGGGTGGGTATTGAGGGGGAGGTGGACCATTGAGCTTTGTTTGTGGTAACCCACAAGGGGCCCTGGGGAATAGGCCCCCTGCCATCCTTATCAATGGGTTACCGGGGGGCGGCTATGTCCCCAGCATTGTCTAATTAATTGTGTGAATTTCTAATGGCCCTTTTAGCCCCTGCAGCTCCCCGACTTCCTCCCTCATTGTTCTAGCCATTTCTGGGCAGTGTGCTTCAAGAATGTGACTTGGTGCCATCCACAGAGGGGGGCAGCATTGAACAGAGAGAGATGCAGAAGGCTGGGGGTGGAGAGAAGTCGGGGATGGTCTTGAACTCACTGTGGGGTTTTAGTCCACTCACCTCTGTGCCTCAGTTACCCGCAGGAATGACTGTCGGGCTAGTGAGAGTTAAAATACTGCATGTTCTTACTGAGGGAACCAAAGATTGTTTTAGGGAGTATAGATATATAGATGGAGATAGAAATAGATGATAGATAGATAGATAGATAGATAGATAGATAGATAGATAGATAGAGACAGAGAGAGGTAGAGGCAGAGGTAGAGATAGAGATAGAGAGATTTTAAATTTGCAGCTGTTTTTTTTAGTGTGTATTAGGGGACGTATATTTATATTACATATTATACTACACACGTAATATGAATTTAACTATTACACCAAGATGTGGTGTGCTGGTAAATGTTTAACCATCAGCTCTCCAGGGGAAGAGAAGTCCTGATCTGGCCCTCTCGCCACTTTCCATGGTGTAAACACTCCTACCTGGGTTAACTTCAAGCTGCCAGTGTGTCGCCGAGTACAGGGCTGGCAGGAGAGGTGCACTAGAGTATTACTGGGTAGTATTTCCATCACACAGGTACAGCAGGTGGGGATCCCCTCAACTGCACAGATAATAAAATGTAGTGAAATAATGGGGAAGGGGTGAGTTCTGAGTAGCTATTCCCTTTGTCTTTAAAATAATTATCATTCAGCTTTTCACAATGGCCGTGCTTAACCACGGGCTCACAAAATTCCTGAAAATTGAACAATGGCTCTTGTGAGCCTTACGGGCCAAGTTCCTCACACCATTGTGTGTGAGTGTGTGAATGTGTGTGGGGGGGTGTGTTTGTGTGGGGGGTGTGTGCACGCATCATCCACAAAGCCCATGATTTCATAGAGGGAATGGCATAGGACAAAACTGAGTTTAAAAAAAGGATTCCATTTAAGATCAATGGAAAGAAAAAACTATTAAATGAATCATGGGTGATTTGCACATACAGCGAAACTCATGAAGTTGGTACCCACATGTCTAGAATCTGGAAATTGGGTTCCAGGTTCCTTCCAGTTAATGTTTGGCACACTTTTGCTCGTGACTGAGCCAGGGAGGGGGTGGTTAGGGTGGCCAGAGATCTCCGCCCTCTATGTTGTTAGCTAGAAGGCATGAAATGGTCATTTCACGCCCTTTCTTTTTACCACTAACTTCATTCTTTTTCTCCCTCATCCCCGACCCGAGGCACCGACTCCGATGTCAGTGCCTCTGCTGTTCTTCATCTCCTGTTACCAGTCCTTCCCTCAGCAGCCCAACCTCTTCTATCCACTCTGTTCTCTGGACTTGACTACATTGCTAATGACACTCAGTGGCCCACAGACCACCCCATCCGACCTCATACCTGGGGGAGAAAGTGTGAGATGGGAATGACACTCGAGAACAGTGAGGGAGGCAGGAGGACTGCAACAAGGACCAGTTTGCACAAGGTGTAGGGAAATCATGGGTGTTTTGCATCCAAGGTACCATTCTTTTCTCTCCAGACAAATCAGCCCCGTGCTCTTTGCCTTAGGTTTGTTTTATGAAGCGATTGTTGTTGGTTTTCAGTTATAAATATGGTTTGTGGAATTGCAAACTCAAATGCTCAGAGGGGGCAGGCCGGCTAGGACCCATGGCAAACTGGGGAGTCTACACCCCCCCACTAAGAGAGCCATCAGTAACTTACAAGACAGCTGGTGGTATAGACAGCCAGAATTCCTCGTAGAATCTGGAAAAAGCTGATTAAAACGTGAACTTTCTTAAGCTTAAAAAAGTCACTGTGGAAGCCAAAACCCAGCATCTCTATAGGCAGAACATGGCCTGTGAAAATCGTAGAAAACACAAAAATGTGAAGAAGAAAACAACTCCATTTCCTAGCAATCAGAGATAGCATTTTGATGTTTGGATCAGGTTGTTGATAATTTTTTTTTTTACACACCTCAATAGCATACACATTCCACCACGCCTTTCAAGTCCCTGCTTTAACACCATTTTTAGCGATGCTATAACATTGTGTCACATGGGCTACGGCAAGACTGATTGCAGGGGATTCAAGATGGTCGCAAATTCTTAGATTCACCTTCCATCAAGAGGTGGCGTATATGGCGCCATGCCCTGAATCCATGAGGCATGTTTTTCGGTGACTTTGATTGTTAGAAGAGGGCAGAAGTAATGCCACGCCCACCCAAACCTTAAGAAACTAACAGGTTCTACTTTGGTTTCGGAGCCCTGAGCCTGAGCCACCATTTAGGAAGCCAGACACCCTGAGGTCACCATTTTGGAAATACCATTTCAGGAGACCACGGTCCCACACTGCTCAGCTTTTCACTTTGGGAGTCAGTGCAGATGAGAACCAAGACATCCAGTTCAGAGAGAAGGCATCTCCATCAAATGTTGCCCTCATGGCTGATTTGTAAGAAAAGTAAAGAATTGTGGTGGGCCGGCCGAGTGGCGCGATGGTTAAGAACTGGCTTGGGATGCCAGAGAGCCCTGGTTCGGATCCCACATGTGAGGGCCAGTGACACTGCCCTTTACAGCTAAGATGCTGAACAACAGCTCAATCTGGAGCTGGGTTGCCGTGAGTCGCCGGCGACGGCGTAGGCTATTAAAAAAAAAAAAAAAGAATTGTGGTGGTTGTAAGCTCTAAGCTTTGGGTTGTTTTTTTTTTGTTTTTGTTTTTTTCCTTTTTACACAGCAAGAGATAACCAAAATATTCATTTAGCAGGAATCTTGATGTTAGCGATTCAGTTGTTTCCGATTCTTAACTTTTAAATTTAAAATTACAATGAATGTTGTGTCATCAGTCGTCTTTGCCCCTATTTCACGTTATTGGCTTCAGTGAGGTTTCTGCAGGCAGACATTTTAGATCAAGAAGCTTGGACATTGTTGGGGCTCATGGGAACTCATCCACCTAATTACTCTTCCCAAAAGTTGACCGAATTTATACTCCAAATAAGAAGCAAATGGGAACCCACCCGTTGGGGCACTTTCATGTAGTTTTTTATGAGTTACGTGATAGGTGTAGGTCTTTCTGAGTCGTCCAGGGAAGAAAAGGAATTGGACGGGGGAGAGAACCTTCAGAGCTCTGGTCCTCTGACCAGACAAATGTCAAGTGGATCATGAAAATTCATTCCTAGTTGAGAATTTACTGTCACTGAAACGGAACGAAAGTTTCCCTCTTTACTGCAGCCATAAAAAAGGATTTGCTGAGTTAATCTCTTACGTCAGCAAGAATTCAGTGCCTCATCTGGTGGATCGCTGGCTCCTTCCTTCATTCATACATGCAGATACATTTTCGTCATATCTTTTGGCGTTGTAGTAATAATAATTTGTTTTGAAATCATGTAAAACACAGCCACCAGCCTGTCTGAGGCATTGGATGCAAATGTCGTCTTGGAGAACTACATTGTGTATAATGAGCCAGGATTTGACTGGCGTGGCTTGGGATAGATGTACCCAGACTAGCTGGGGCCAGGAGAGGAAGTGACCTGCAAAGTAACAACAAAATAGGCATGAAAGGAAAATAAGGTTTTGCATCCTTCACGAGCAGAAGAACCACAAGTTGGGCCTGGAGAGAAACCGTTTTAATCTGGTCCTAGGACTTGTCTGTGCAGACAGTGATATCTGATTTATTATTATTATTATTATTATTATTATTATTATTATTATTATCATTATTAGTTCAAGGCTAAAAATACCATTTAGTGCGTACTTTCTCGATGCCAAACACAGAATCAAGTCCAGCACTATCTCACTTAACCCCCAGAGGAGCCCAGGAAGGAGACCGCCTCATTGTACCCACTTTACAGAGGAAGAAACTGAGCCTCAGAGAGGGAGAGTGACTTGCCCGTGTGCTGGAGCCAGTTTCGCAACCCTGGCTGCCGTGGGATGATGTGGGTGGCAGGATGAGATTTCCTTCTTCATTGCTTCCTCTTATTTTTATTTTTTTTCTTTCCTCAGCTTGCTCCCCCATGGAAGGGAATGTTTCTTTACACCGAGAAAAGAGGCAGAGATTTTGTTAGCACAAAGCACACCTCACAATTACTCAGTACGTGGTGGGCACCGTACCAGCGGTAGAATTTGTTGGAGGGGAGGTGGCACGAGGCGAGACATCGCATGAGTCCGAGATTCAGACCTCAGTACACGCTCCCTTGTCCCAGTGAATTCCACAAGAATAGACCACAGGACAGTGAGCCTCAAGCACCAGACCCGTCTCGGTGCGGGACCCTGCGTGACTGCCCTGGTCACATGCCTGTGACCCTGGCCCTTGGGTGGGTGAGATCAGCCAAAGGCGGTTGTTAGTCTTTTTACCATCCTTTGAACTCTCCATCTGAATATTCACCCCCTTGTAAAAATTTCCCTTTAGGTGCTGTCAAAATGTGCTTTCAAAATGGCCCAGAAATCAGGAACGTAATGACAGGATTGCTTCTGTGAAGCGTAAGACGTACTCATAGGAACATTAGAAATACTGTTAACAACAAAGTTCCTTGTATCGAAGATTTCCTGTTTGCTAGACCTTGTTCTCAGGCTTTGCCACAACACCACCATGTGGAGAACATTATTATGGACCCATTTCCAGATGTGGACACTGAGGTACGGAGAGGCCAATGAACTTGACACCCAGGTCAGGCAGCTGCTGAGGAGTGGAGCTGTGGCCAAACCTGGAGCAGCCTGGCTCCCAGAGCACAGGCCCGCCCCCCTGGGCCTCCCTCAGTGTTTGTTGAGTGACTGAAAGATGGCTTCCATCAGGGCTGGAATCCAAATTAACACGGGAGGTGGAGATACCCAGAATTCATTGCAGGGGCTGGCCTAGTTATTAACGGGGTGCTGAGGCCAGGCAGGGCTCTCCATCCTGGGATTCCGAGAACGGTGAGACAATCAGGGGCTCTGATGGGCTGCATATCCTGACTTCCATTGTTTGGGACTAGAATGTGTGACGGAAGAGAACAACATTACCTCCCTGTCCCTTCTAACAGCCCAAGGGCCACAAATAGCCAAGGGAGGAGGGAGGAAGCCAGAGGACCTTTCCTTGGGTCTGGAGGTTAACACTGCCGGCTGAAGCCTGAGACAGGATCGAGTGGGCAGCACAGATGCCTCCTCGCCCTGCCAGGATATCTGGGCGCCTGGGACGGGAGATGACAGCAGCTGGTGTGACCTGAGGGCGACATGGACTCCCCTTCCTCCCGCCTCAGCAGATGCTCAGCTTAATCCTTTCTTAACACACCTTCCTGTGGCGAATTTCCCACATGGCTCCCTCCAGAATAACCTATTATTATCCTTACTTACAGTGCTGGGGGTGACCACGCTCTCTAACCAGTGCTGGGCACTTGCCTGTGTCCAGCCCTGGACTTGGCAGGAATCCCCTCGCTGAGACTCTGAAAAGAGAAAAATGAAGTAGATTCTACGGTTCCCCTTTCACCGACAGGGAAGATGAAGCCATACAGACCCTGTGGCTAATACTAAGCGAAGGCTGAACTTGAACCTGGGTCTTGTCTTCACACCCGTAGCGGTTATACCGCAGCAGGGTCAGGAGCTGGTTCAGCGCATGTTCTTTGGTGCCGTGCTGCCTGGGGTCTCCTCCTGGCTAGGGTGACCAACTAACCTGGGTTTTCCCCGTCTAAGGGGTATGTCAGGACACACAGCTTTTAGTGCTAAAAGTGGGACAGTCCTGTGCAAGCCAGGAAATCCGGCTCCCCATCTGCATAATGATGGTGATTCGAGTGTGTGTAAAGCCTGGCTTATAGGAAGTCTATGTGTTAAGTTATTTTTATTGATTTTTGTTATCGTTGTGGATGGTTATCAGTTTGAAAATGTAGAGGCCGTTTGACCTTGGCGCTTCAAAGCTCTGCCTTTGCAGACAGACAACACAGGGGCAGTCTCGCTCCTTCGTGTGGCCTTGGGCAGTGTGGCCCAATGACTTGGCTCTGCAGTCAGATGGGGCCACTGGTGCAGGTGAGGTGATGCAGGTAAGGCCTGGGCACAGAGTCTGGCACAGGCAAACCCTCCCTCCATCAGGACTGGCAGCTTGGGCTGTTCCTTCTGTTCTCCCTCCTCTTCCATCTCTCACTCTGCCTGGTCATCTTTTCCCAGCAGGACTCTAAAGCCTCAATGCAGAGCCACCAAGCGCAGCTGAGAGGACCATGTGAGTCTAAATCGCATTTGTTTCTTTCTCCCAGGGAAAAAGTTTCCAGAATCCCACCCCAATCACATCAGCCGAGCCCCCATTTTGGGGGCCGGGTTGTATCTGACTTGGTGTGTACTGCTCAGGGGAAGCTGAGGTCCAGGCCCTCTGTGGCTGAGGCCCCCCCCCTCGCCCCCACCACCTTGCTTCCTCCTGGTTGTTTGAGAAAGAGATTAAAATCTGGGGGAGGCAATACCCCACAGGCAGAGATTAAGTTAATTCCCCATTTCTGGCCAAATGGATGTGGAGTTCCTTAATGGCTAGAGTTTGAGTCTTTTTGAGGTGGTGTGCTTAACAGGGAGTGGTCAAATTCTTCATTCATTCATTCATTCATTCATTCATTCATTCATTCATTCATTCATTCTCTCACCCAGTCATTCATGTTATTCATTACTATCCACTGTGTGCCAAGCCCTACAGAGGCTCTGGAAATGAGGCAAGATACCAGTGTTGCTTGACTAAAATGTGTAGCCCTATTTTCCCAAAGAGAAATTACAGTGTTTTTAAACAATTCAAATGTACTGGCTTTTAAGGATGTGGAGATGAAATAATCAACTGTCTCCCACTATTTGATGTACTCATTTAGTTATAGAAACAATATCTTAAGTCACTTCCTATGTTAAAATAATACATTAGTTTAGAAATACTGCTTTCCCTCCCCAACCCTCTCATTAAAACAAAAACAAAAACAAAAAAAACCCTGTTTTCGTCAAACCCTTCCCATGCATCTTTTTTTGTTTTAAATTTTATTGGGGAACAGTGTGTTTTTTTCCAGGACCCATCAGCTCCAAGTCGAGTAGTTGTCGTCAATCTAGTTGTGGAGGGCGCAGCTCAGCGGCCCATGTGGGGATCGAATCGGCAACCTTGGTGTTATGAGCACTGTGCTCTAATCACCTGAGCTAACCGGCCGCCCCTTTCTATGCATCTTTGCCACCCGTGTCTTTCTCATCACTGGGGATACTTTTGTAGGCCTCACCCACTGGGCTCAGAGCAGATCACCTCATTTCCATCTATGTTGTTGGAGACACAGAGCCTTTTTCAAATGCTGACATTACATTGTCACTGGAAATTTTATTCCAAGTGTCATGTACCCACCCATTCATTCACTTCCCATTAATGATAGATATTTTTTTCATTTGTCCTGTAGGTTTATTTTTCCTATGTCTGATCTACAAAAGCTTGTCAATAATTTGTCACACTTGTAATTAAGGGATCACATTTTTATGACTATCTACCAAATCTGTTCATATTCATTATGGATTACACAGTCCCCACATGGCTTGCCACTGTTCTACAGCCACCCCTTCACCAAGGCAGACAAATCTTTAATAAAAGAAGTTAAATATATAAACATCTTAAGGTAACTTGGGAAATATGTGGTAAAAACAGAATGGAGCCCACCAATTACAAAGATTTTTAAGTGATTCCGTCAAGTGACTTATAAGTTTCAGTGACACTGATTTAGGTCATTTCAGACTAATATGTTCTTCAAAATAAAGTAATGGAGAATGCATCACTCTCTATACATTCTACATGTAATACGAGAAAAATTTTAAGACCTAGAAGGTGCAAACCACAACCTGCAGGCTAACTACCTCCTGCCTACACTGCCTGTTTTTTATAAGTTTTATTGAAACATGGCCCCCATGCATTTTTATTACATATTTTAGATGTCTGCTTTCATACTGTAAGGGAAGACTTGAGCATTCATGACAGAGGCTCTGTGTCCCACAAACCCTAAAATATTTACTCTCTAGTCCTTTCCATAAAATGCTTGCAGACCCATGAACTTGACTGCTAGGCAACTTCTTCCTTTCTGAGAGACAACTGGGTAGACACCGGGCATGTAGAGAAGAAAGTCATGGAAGCCCTTAACAGAATGAGACTGAGAAAGAGTTCTCAGGCCTCCAGACAACTGTGCTGAGGCTGAAACAGACAGATGTCCCCTCTGTCCTTCATTTTCAGTGCGCTGACCTCAGCTATTGAATCTTAAGTGGGAGATCTTACTTGAAAAGGTTTAGAATGGACCCCGAGGCTTCTATCTGTAAGGCAGGACTAGGTGTCACGTTTCTCCTCCCCAGCCTCCTGGTTCAGCATGCTTGGTCAAATGTCACAGGAAGGGGGCACAGAAGCCTGGGGAGAGAGATCCTGGGGACCAGAGATAAAGTAATCAGAGGCTGGGTGGCAGGCTCTGCGTTCAGGGCTTCCTATCCATTATTTCCAAGCCTCTCAACTGTCCTGTAGGTATGCGTTTTGACCTTCTTTTTACATATGAGAAAACAAGAGCTCAGTCACACAGCCAGCAAGGGGCCCAGCAGGGATTTGAACTGAGGTTGCCTGGCTTCGCAGCTCTTTTGGAAACAGGAGCTCCACCTGAGCCCTGTCTACAGCAGAAGCATTGAGTGCCTCCGTCAGCGGCAGGACGGCAGGAAGTATGACAGCTGCCTGAAGCCAGCCAAGGCTTCCCTTTGCCTCTCTCTGCGGATGAGGAGGCTGAATATAGGGTGACTGGCAGGGTGCCAGGGAGAGGCCTCCACCAGCCAACCGGGTTAAAATGAGCCCTGTGACCTCTCGCCTTTGACCCAGCAATTGCACTGCGAGAAACTTATCCAACAAAAATGTCTCTCCCACGAAGGCAAAGTTATACATACGAGTGCACGGGGTCCATAAAACGTTGTGTGTTAGAGCAAAAACCGGACACAGCCTCAGCGGCCAGCAAGAGGGATCAAACCTTTCACAGCACACAATTCCAGGAGAAATACAGGGATTCAGCACGGGAGCACCCGAGTGTGAGTTTAAATCCCAACTCCACCGCTTTGAAACAGAAGAGGGGTTTGAAAGGAGAGAAAGGGAAATAATATTGATTGTATATTGACTGAAGCCTTGTGGGTTGCTTACATTTTCCACTCCGTCCTCTCAACAAGCCAAGGAGTTGCTACTGTCTGTCTTTGACAAATGGAGAAAGTGAGGTTCAGAGAGGTGAAGCGACTTGCCCAAGATCACACAGCACTTTCACGGCAGTCCTGGGATGGGAGCCAGGCCCTGTGTGCTTCACCAGGCCCTCTGCTTCTCATGTGGTTAGGGTTTCGTGGTTTGTCCAGGATGAACTGAAGCCCAAGACGCGTTGCTCTGCTCTTGGCTATCTCAGAGCTGGGAGGGGCCAGAGAAAATGGTCTCTTTGTTTCTATCTCAAAGGCAAATAACATGGCGTTCCCGAATCCATGCCAATAAAGGCAAATTTGTTATGGCCACTTCAGAGGAGGTACAGCCGTTTGCCTGGGCGGGAAGGCCGTGGGCGGGAAGCCTCAGCATAGCTAAGAAAGAGCCCAATTACTGTTTGACGGTGGAGTCACACTGTTTTGAAAGGCCAACAGGCTCAGGAGGAAACGAGGAAAGGAGCATCACAAATCCATTACAGAAACTAACTGCTTCCATTTATGCCTGTGGCTGAGGGCTTGGTCGCCAAGCAAAGTACATAATTCCTCTGTGCCTAACTCTGCCCTCTGGGAGCCAGGCTCGGGCCAGGCCACACCTCGCGGAAGCAGAGAGGCAAATTGCTTAAGACTACGGCCGCGTTTGGGGAGGTGGGGGCCGTAGTGGTGGTGGGGTCATGACCTCCCTGCCCTTGACGGAAGCATGTCTTACATAGAGTCCCCAATATCCTGAGCAGCCAGATTTGGTGCTACGTAATCCCCCCCCACACACACACACTTATTATCACACCAGGGCCCCAAGCACCCTGATTCATCGAGTGAGCAGCAACTGTGGCCAGTCATTTGTTGATCTGACTTGAACGAATGACTACTTTGATTCCTGTTTGCGTGAATTGGGTTTGGGGAAAATGAGATACCGGGGCCAGGGGAGTCCTGAGAGCGGAGTTGAAAGACCAGGAAGTAGATGCGAGCTGAGGCCAGCTCTGTCAGGTCCTGGACAGCTGGCATTATGAAGACACTGAGCTCAGTACAGGAGAAACAATGACAGACACTGAGAAAAGGCACCTGATCGGTTCCTGGTACCACTTTCTTTCAAAAAACTTCCTTTTCCTGAAAGGTCACTGGAGTGACTCTGTATCAACCGATGGAATTTTAAGAACATGGCGGCCAGCTCTTTTTTTTAGCATGGGGATCACAACTCCAAGCCCATAGGAGCCAGGAAAATAAATGCCAGAGATAGACTGGGCGTAGAAGAAATAGGGGGTGATGAAGGCCAGGGAAATGGAGACCACAGACCCCAGGTAAGGGGAAAAGCTTGACTGAGTTCTGGCCAATATTGGCCATGTGAGGATGTGGGCCCAAATGCTAGAAATCTGGATTTTATGTCAATCTTCTAATATTAAAATGTTGATAGCTAATTCAAAAATATGGTGAGAGCCAAACAGGCACACCTGCAAGTTTGTGGTACCCTATGGCTCACTCTTTGCAATCTTTGGTATAGATTCTAGAACCCTCTCTACAGTTGAGTGGAGCTCAGCACAAGGTGGATGTGCCTGTGTGCTACTTATAGGCATTTAGTTACTGGAGAAGCAAAAGCCATTGGTTATAAAGCGTTTTTCCCCCACTGTACAGACTCTAAAACTGGTATTATTATGATTTTTTTTCCATTGAATTGTACTTAATTCAGAACTTTGTGGTTTAGAAATGTGACTCACACATGGTGAACAGGATCCTTATGGAGTTTGGAAAAAAAAAATTAAACCAAGTGTCTTGTGACTACTTAGAGACATAAAGCCCAGCCCGGAATCTCATAGTTGATGTTATTGGTCTATAAAGAAGCCTGTTGTGAATGGTCCTTTTTTAATTAACGTATTTTGCTTATAATTACTTTCTGTTTTTCCTGACAATTTATCAGCTTACCAATATGTATCTGAAAGCATCAAAACTAATTTCTTTCCAAATGCTTTATTTTTTACTGATTCTTTTCTTCATAACCTCCCTTTTTCCGGATCCAGTTTAATTAGGTTTTGCTTTATTTCCTTGATTCTGCTGTCCTTTTCCCTTAGAGACTAAAAATTTCATATTGCAGTTTATTTGCTTACCAAGATGCCTGGCTGATGAAGAGAAACCATCAGTCATATATGTAAAGGCAATCTGTATCTTCTTTTTAGCAAATTTATTTAGTAATTAGGACATTTGTTCATTTGATATCTTCCTTCTGAGGGCAGCTCTAGGCTGAGAGTTTGGAGACCAGTTTTGAGACTCTAGTTCTGTACTTAGTTGTCGATGAAACTTACTCAGGTCCTTCTGTCTCACTTTTCCTATGTGTAAAACAAGGCTACTAATGTCCCTCGTGGTTATTGTGAAAGTGAAAAAAGAGAATGAATGAGGAGATGTGAAAGCTCAGTGGAAATATCAGATTTGAGTTCAATATTATAACTACATAAATTAAAAGCATTGCTTCTAGAGACTCAGGACACAGTCAGTGTCTGCATGATATGGAATCATCTGCTGGGCTCAAGGAGAAAACTCAGCTCAGCATGGAGGGGGGAAACCTTTCTATGGCCTTCATTCATTCCGGAAATATTGAACCTGTCTTCTATGGCCAGTCCTTTTGTTGATAAAGGGATCCAAAGTGAATCATGGTGGCCATGGTGCCTTCCCTCATGTTGCTTACTGTCTGGGGTGATCAGTAATTTAATGAGAGAAGTCAGAAGAGGCTTCCTGGAGGAGGTGTTGTCTCACCTGAGAGCTGGGAATGGGTTGGAGTTAGGTGAAACGGTTTGGCATTGGGAGGAGTGGGGGGAGCAGTCCAGCAGTCAGGAATAGCACGTGCAGTAGCTCAGAAATGAGTCTATAAGTTTTACTGGTCATCCACTGCTGCGTAATCAATTACTCCAGCATGTAATGGCTCAAAACAACAAGCATTTATTGTGTCAGTATCTCTGGATCAATATCTAGGAACCTAGTGTGGCTTTGCCTGAGGTCCTCACTAACTGTTAGCTGGAGATACCAATTTGTTGCCACTTGAGCCCCTCCACGGAGCCACTTGCAACGTGGTAGCTTGCAGAGAGAGAGAGAGAGAGAGAGAGAGAGAGAGAGAGAGAGAGAGAGAGAGAAAGAGAGAAACTGAGAGTCTTTCTGTAACCAAATCTTGGACATGGCATCCCATTACTTTTGCCATATTCTATTGATTAGAAGCGAATCACCGGGTCCACCTTACAGTCAAGGGGAAAGGATTATGCATGTGTGTGGGTACAAGAGGAGGGGTCATTGGGGCCATTTTAGAGGCTATCAGAGGCATGTTCAAGGAGTGTCCCATGTGAAAGGAAGGGTAGCGTGTAAGATAAAAGCGGAGAGCCCAGTGGGTACCAGCTCATGCAGGCTCATAGGCTATTTTAAGGAATTGGGGTTTTCTCCAACAGCAACTAGGGAAAGTTTGAAGAGCTGTAAGAAAAGCTGCAATAAGGTCAGAGTTGCATTTTGGAAAAGATGCAGCTTGGGAATTATTGTAGGTTGGAGGGAGACAATTGTGGCGAGAAGACTTGTCGTCGTCCAAGCGAGCAGGATGGTAGGCGGAGAGCGGAAGAGGACAAAGAGAAGTGGAAGGATTCCAGGGATATTTAGGGAGTCAGATAAGCAAGACATGATGAATGGATGTGAGAAGAGTAAATGAGGGAGAAGAAAGGCTCAAGGATGATTCCTAGAATTTGCACTGTGGTGGAACTATTTTCCTCGAGGTGGAGACCGATTGAGAAGAGGTGAGTCTGGGCAAGGAGGTGACGGGGTTGTTTTGGGGCAGGCTACATTTGAAGGGCCTGTGTCACATCCAAGTGGAGATGGCCAGAGGGGAGTTGGCGCAGTGGTCTTCAGGGTAGGCGGGAGATCTGGGTTGGATAATGACTGGAGAATCACCAACATCTGGTAACTAATTGAAGCCATGGGACTGGATGAGGTCTCCCAAGGCGAAGGCTGGTTTGCTTCCAAGACAGGCCGAGGTGCCTTGTGTAGGCACGGCGCCCTGGAACAAGAACACGTGGACGCGAGCCAAGATGCTGTAAAGATCGGCTGCCTTATCACCCACTGGAAGACAAGCATTAAACTCCATGGTTCTTGGGCAATTTTTTTTTTTTTGGCCTTTGGAGTTTGTTGTGGTGCTGTGTTTTCTGAATTATATCATTAATGATGATTTGCAGATGGTGAGCAGAGTGAGAATTCTATTTTTCTTTGTCCCACTTTCATTTCTGTTCTCTGAACCCGTGGCCAGAAGTCAGGCTTTGTTTGCCATTGCAGACTCGTAGTTTCCTCTGGGCTCAATACACACTTTTTTATGGTTGTGGAGTGTTCCTTCACCTTGAACTCTGAAGGGTTCAAGGAGCTGGGGGATGGAAACCATTGTTTCCTTCTATTTAAAATTGAGAGAGAGAATACAGTGGTTAAAAGCTTGAATCGTGGGGTCACACTGTGTGGGTTCAAATACCAATGCTGCAGTTTTCAGCTGTGTCTTGGAAAAATTACTTAGTATCTTTGTGCCCCAGTTTCCTCATCTGTAAAATGGGTTGATAATAGGGTCTGTCTCTCTCTCTCTCTCTCTCTCTCTCTCTCTCTCTCTCTCTCTCTCTCTCTCTCTCTCTCAAAGGATCATTATAAGTGAAGGAAACACTTAGACCAGTGCCTGGCACATAAAAAGTGCTCTAAAAGAGTTTTTAAAATAAAAATAGGCCAAGTGAAGTAAAGGTCATCTTTTAGAATGACTGTCCAGCCCATAAATCTTTATTTCTGAGAAAGTCCTTCTCATTCAGGGGATGGTCCTTAGCAGCTATGTTGATGTCATGTGACCCTCCCTGGCTGCAGCTGATTGGATCAGGCATAAGCTCAGGAAACAAGGTGGGCCAATCAGAGTCCTTCTTACGGGAGCAAGCGATATTAGCCAGCCTTTGTTGGCAGCTGGTACTAATAGGATGTTAATTTCTGGTATTACACGGAGAAGCAGAGAAAGCCTGGTGGTTGTGGAGAGAGAAGGAAGCAGGAACCGGGCGGTCCAAGAGTGTGAAGCTTGGTGAGAGGCTACCTGGACTCACAATGCCTTTTTAGCTCTTCCAAAGGCCACACTACAGTTCTGGCCACTCACTTCTGCCAGATACCCTGTCTCCTTCTCCCTAATGCCTCCTTAGAGTTTAAGCTTGTTTGGGAGGTTTTGGCTACCTGTTCTATTAAAAAAAAAAAATTCTCTAAGGCACTTAAAATCACCACATCCCAGAAGTTAGCTCTGAAACAGCCCTGTTTGGATCTCTTCCCTTTGGCCCTTGCCATCTGCTGTTTACCCTTATGCTCTGTGTCCCAGGGGGCTGCCACCTGTGGACCATATACAGTTAACAAGGCCTCCTGGCTTCAGGTGAATTCAGCCAATGGGCACGGAGAAGGAGCGTGAGAATGGGGTATTGCATCCCCTGGCCCCCTCCCTGAAGAGCCTCTCAGTCTGGCCTTTTTCCTCAGCCAGAGGTGCACTGCTCCCCATGATTCACTCTCCTTCTGGGTTCTGGTAAAGTCTCCCTTCCTTCATCCCTTTGGGCCCAGGATGGTAACAGGTTGGCTGCCACCAGCCCCAGGATTCTGCAGTGTGCCTGGGGTGCTGCTTACACTCACACCTTTGTGCTTTTCAGTGTAGTGTTTTCAAAGTTAAACCTGTCTTAAATGATCCTAATTTGAGCGCGTCTCTGCTTTCCTATTGGGACTCTGGCTGCTTCCCCGTTAAAGCAGAGAAACTGGGGTACAGAGTGTTCAGTGCTTTCGAGATGCTCATAAGAATAACCATGCAAGCTGAAACCTTGCAAAATAATCTTTATGGGAAAATTACAGTTCTCTAACCTTTAAAAATGTGTCAAAACATTAAAAACTCTTTTACTGTTGGATATAAATGTATAAGGAAACATTTTTTTAAAAACCACCTAAAACTATTGCTTTGTACACTGTACTTTAAGCGTTAAAAATATTGAGAGTTAAAGTGTTTTGGTGCTTGGTTAAAATGTTATCAAGAATAGTGTGAAGGCAGCGCTCACCTTTGCTCCCTCTGTAACAAGACGAGCATCTTTTCTATGCCCTGACGAGTCCTACTCCTTTCTAAGTTTGAATCAGCTTCCAATATTTGATTTTTGGCACTTCGCATGTCATGAGTCCAAGAGTTCCTTTAACGTGAAGTTTTTTGCTGGCATCACTTCCTCTAGGACATCGTCATCTTTTTTGTCACTTCCCCCATTTATGACAATAAGTCTGCCTTCACTAAGTGCCTCTGGCTCCTTGTCCAGAGTCGCTAAAATGGTAGCAAGTGTCAACATTTTTACAGTCAGCTGTTTCTTTATAAGCCCACTTATGTTTGATGCACATTTCACTTCCAGTGTTATCTGCAATTCTTTGTTGCAGTTTCATCTTTCTTGACTAATTCCTTCTTTTTGATGACCCATGTAGGTGAAATGTCACGTGGGTTTATTCCTGAGCGACAAGGAAACAGCTCGGCTACACGCTTTGCTGTCTGTGCGTGAACTGAATGACAGATGTGCAATGGCCAGCCAACAACGGACATGGACAGAAGTGGTGCGATTGATCACTGCTCATGATGTGTGTCTGTTTCCATAATGACTGAAGACCAGCAGTCAGGTTTGTACTTCGCGCAATTACTTCCCGTTAATTGAATGTGGGAACTTGAAACTTGGACCGTAGTACGGGGGCTGGTGTTATTTAAAATCTGTGACAAATGAAATCTCTGCATGCTGGAACTATGCAAAGCAGGTTCCCTGAGCTCTGATTGGTGATGACTTAGGTTCCAGTGAATTATAGCCTCCTTAAAGGCAAGGATCACACCTTATTTGGTTTTGTATCTCCAGCAGGTAACCCAGAAGGTGGCACAGAGTTGGTGCCTAAGACATGTTTATGGTGTGAATGGATGAGTTGGGTGCCTTACCCACAGTCTCATGACAAATGTGTGGAAATACAACCCCGGAGCAGAATTCAGGACACATGGGTTTCCACTAGCCAGTGAGCTATTTAGGGCTAATCCCTTTGCTCTTGGGTCTTAATTTTTCCATCAGTCAAGTGGGTGCAAAGGGTGAGATTGGTTTGTGTCGCTCTAAAAATGTTTCTTAGAACAGTTGTCCTGAAAGACACTTCTCAGAAAAGGATTCTATACCCAGGTCAGCTTGGAAAATATTGTCTCCTCTGTTTCCTGTTTGACATTCACAGTGCGCTTTAGACACCAAAGGCTCTGAAAAGTGCTATAATAGAAAAAAAAAACTTGTTTCACTTTAATTTATAGTAGAATTTCCCATCGCTCTGCTCCCTCCTTTATGCCATTGTATAGCCAATGCAGCTGGTATTCTCGAGAACACATTTTGGGACATGCACTGTTCGAGTTCAGGATTTCATGGTTCTGGAACTTTCTAGAGGTACTACTATGTCATAACCTGACCCCTGGGTAGGAACATGGCTCCGTGTAAGTGGCCCAGAGGGGCGTCTTCTCTTTGTCCCTGTGAATGAGTACCTGGGCAGATGTGCTCACAGTAGCTGACAAAACGCAGCTAACCTCCAGCACGTCCCTGCTTTTAAGGACCTGGGACTCTGCTGACAGGACAGGGGCCTGGCACACGTGTCACGCACGTGTGTACCGTACACCTCCTTTGCATCTCCACCATTGCTTTCCAATTTAAAACATGTACTGGTGCGCCTCCGTGTTTTCATCAGGGCCTGCAGGTGACACTTGCCGCAGTCTCTGATCCCATGGAATATTTGGGAGGTAGACCATTATGAAGAAAAGTCCTTTGTCAATGTTCCCCAGGTGAGCTGAGGTTTCTGTGGCAAGGGCTGTGTGTGTGTGTGTTTCTTTCCCCTATGTCACAATCCGTTTCTGTAGCTAGAGCTGTCCTTGAAGGTGACTTCAGTGGAATGAGGTGTAGATGCCTTCATGCCATTCCTGAGATCCACTTTACAAGCAGCCTTCCACTCTGGAGGAGGGCCCAGGGTGGCCGAGAAGGTGGGAATGGAGTGAGTGGTGAAAGATGGAGTTTAGAATGAAAGGTCAAGGATAGGCTGATGGATCAAGTTTGGGAGAGAGTAAGGAATGGGGTTAAGGCAAGTTACGCTGGTGGCTTTTGCACGTCGACTGCCTCTCCTGGGAAAGGGAACTATAATGGATGCATCAGTGGGGCACAGCCTGCCTCGAGAAATGTAGGCCAGTGTCTGTATTGATTTTTCCATGGTCCATATGGGGCTCGTGTGCGTGCACAGAAGGCTCCACATTTTGGTTGTATTTTCTCTGCATGTGTGTGAATGTGTGTGGGTGTGTGTAAAGCCACACATTTGGCCTGTGGTGCTTTGATCCTTCCACTTACATTTGAGCTCTGAAGGTACAGATTTTTCCATGGTAAATTCTTACCAGACTTTTCCTACATGCCCGTTGTGAGATGGACACAAGTTGCCTAAGTCGCAAGGCCTTCTGCAAGATGCAGAGACAGAAATAAAAGTCAGGATGGAAATAACAATCCTCTCTAGAACCCACTTTCACTGCGATGGTGGCTTTGAAGGTCAAGTGGGTTGGTTGGAGGGGAAAGATTTCTTAAGAGGAGGCTGGGGCTTTGGACACAGAGAAGAGGCAGGATTCTCTCAGGAAAGGGTCAATGACAAACTTGGGAGGGAAATGGAAACAGCCTGAGAAATACACCAGTCACCAGGCGATCGACCCCAACAACTAGATGAAAAGTCAACAGACACAAGAGCTTTCTCCACCTGTTGATACCAGGTCTTGACAATTAAGTTTGTGAACTTGTTGCAGCAATGTTGCTAACCTTTTTTGATATCAGAGGGATTCTTCATTATGAATTTGTACCAACTGGACAGTTAACCAAGTTGACTATTTGGAAGTGCTGAAAAGGCTGCGTGAAAAAGTTAGACCACCTGAATTTTTCGCCAACAATACATGGCTCTTGCATCACGACAATGCACCAGCTGACACGGCACTGTCTGTGAGGGAGTTTTTAGCCAGTAAACAAATAACTGTATTGGAACACCCTCCCTATTCACCTGATCTGGCCCCCAGTGACTTCTTTCTTTACCCAAAGATAAAGGAAATGTTGAAAGGAAGACATTTGGATGCCATTCAGGACATCAAGGGTAATACGACGACAGCTCTGATGGCCATTGCAGAAACAGAGTTCCAAAATTGCTCTGAAGGGTGGACTAGGCACTGGCATCGGTGCATAGCTTCCAAGGGGAGTACTTCAAAGGCGATCGTAGTGCTATTCAGCAATGGTGCACTTTTTCTACGCTAAGTTTGCCAACTGAATTGTCTGACCTCGTACATCAACCTACAAAACACAGGTTCACAGGGTTCACCTGGACCTGCGGATCACAGTCTCCAGGGCTGGACCCAGGAATCTGTCCTTTAACCACCTCCCTCCCCGGCAACTTTGTAAAGCCATCCTGGCATCACAATAGGATGAGTCTTTAGGTATTTCCATGCCAGGAGGTTTATCCAGTTACGGTTTTCTAGGCTCCTCCCTACCTCCACGGTCTTAATCAAAGTCAATGGCAAGAAACGCTACCCCTATCCCTATCCCTATCACCAGGAGCAATTTGAATCTGATCAGTGATGGCTGAGGACAGGGATTCGTTTGCATTGTCTAGGGCTGGTGCTTCCAGATCAGGGCATGATGGTCTCGTGTCTGTCCGTCTTTTTCCCTCCTCTCTTTTCAGTGTTTCTGGCTGGGTATCACAGAGCGACGCCGCCTCTCTTAGAAACTGCTCCCCACCCCTAAATGTCCAGAGTCAGTTTGCAGACGAGGCGATACCGGCAGGAGGAGCGATGGATGAGAGGTTGCCTTTGGCCGGAGGCGCTTCAGACAGCACCAGCCTTAGAAAAGGGGGCTTCCAGGTGATGTGACCCAGCCCAGGTGACTCTCGGGCCTTGCCTCGATTTGGCACCAAAGCCTCAGCTAATAACACAATCTTGTTTTGCTTTCCTTTGTCTGGCGTTGTTCTTGGATGACGGCCCTTTGGAAAAGGGTCACTGTGAGGATTTGGTATTTCTGCTTCCCTGTTCCAGAATACTTTCTAAATGTACCCCCACTTCTACCCAGATTTCTCTTGCAAGTATCCGGTACTTGAAAGGAAGAGGGACTCACCATCTATCTGAAGACTTATTATGTGCCAGACACTTTGTAACCATCACCTTCTCTGACCCTTGGGACAACTGTAATAAAGTTGGCATTTTGGCCCTTTCGTATAGAGATGCAACCGGAAATAATAGTGATCTTCCTTTCTGGGAAGATTGATAAGTGAAGGAAGAGGGATTCAAGCTTAGATCTGGGTCCCCTAGGTACCTGTTCCTTCCTGGACACCATCCATCTTGTTGAGAGTAGCTTCGTCCCCGGCAGCCCCAAGGTGGCCCCCAGCTGAGCATGAAGGGAGATGAATAAAGGGGGACTCATGTGCCACCTTAAATGCCTGCACAGCTGTTACAATACCTTTGGCGAGGAACCATGCCCAGTCCGCTAACTCATCAGTGTCTGAAAGTCGGATTAGCCAGACCACAAACTGACTCATGAGCTCCGGCCCTTGCGGAATTTTTGTGAGGGTGGAACAATGGGCGTATTTTGGGTTTCCAGCGGGTGTGATATCTCATACCGCATTGTCACCTGATATTGACACAGTGTTTTCTTGTCGTGAATTGGGAAACACCTTTGCTGTGGATTGACTGTTTGGGTGAAAACTGGGAGGACCTTGGGAACGTGGACCTGGCAGGGCTTTTGCTGGATACGGGTGTGGAGGAAGAAGTTAACCACAGTGCAGTTTTGAGTGTCTCCAAGTTCAAAGGGTACGACTGTCTTGTTGAATTGCCCATTCTTTCTCCTCCCAGTCACTCCCAGGATATGAGAGGTGCCTTTCAGTTTCTCCCTATCCCTTATAGGTTGGTTGCTTAGGAGTTTCTCAGAAAAAAAAAAGAAATAAAAAAGAAAACTCTCATGTTGTGATGGAGCCTTTTTCTGGGAAGTGGGGTTGAAAAAGAGGTGGGACTCTTCCTGCGTTTGATGGGGTTACTTTGGAAACCACCACAAAGACGATCTATCTACAGTGAGAGTCACATGGAAAGATTTTGGGGGAGTGGTTGAGATCTCGGGTTCTGGAAAAGCGCTGTCCAATAGAACTTTCTGTGATGATGGAAATATTCTCTATCGATACTCTCCGATATGGTAGCCACTAGCCTAGATGTTGCTAGTAAGCAGTTGACATGTAGCTAGTGCAACTGGGGAACTGTATTTTTAATTTGAAGTACTTTTAAAGAGTTGCTTGTGGTTAGTGGCTACCGTACTGAGCAGCACAGCCCTAGAACCTATCAATTTCAAGGGTTCTGAGTCTACCATTTTATAACTATGACCTTAGGAAAGTTCCTTCACCATTCTGAGCCAGTTTTCGCATTAGTCAAGGAGGATAAAAACGGTACCTACCTCACAGTGTCGATGTGAAAATTAAGCAGGGTAATGCCTTGAAATGCTTAGCGTGGTGCCTGCTACCTAAGCTTTTAATAATTATTAGAGAACAAAATCCGAGGTGGAAGGAGGTCATGAGGGCAGAGATAGAAAACAAACTTGGTCGTCAACTCAACAGCCACTCTGTCCGCTCTGCCTTGCAAATAGAGCTCCAGTGTTTTTCATGAATCACTTGGTCAAGTCATGGGCTTCACAGAAAGATAGGCCCCTCCCCCGCTCCCATCACACAGGAAGGTGGGTCTCTGATTCATGTCTGGTCCATGCCAATCATGGTGGCTCCTTCCTGCTTCCCAGTGATTGGTTTAGGTGAGGTCATGTGATGTGTTTGTGGCTGATTAGAAATCAGGGGAAGTCTGCTGTGCCGTTCCTATCTCACTCTTGAAAAGAGATACAGGAAATGGATGTTCCTTTTTCTACCTCTGGAAATTGTTTTGTGCGATGCCTAGACCTGAGCAACCTTTTGGAACCATGTTGGGCAGCCTCAGAGGATAAGCCAAGCCCTGGAAAATGGCAGAGCAGAAAGACAGAAGCTGGGTTCCTGATGGTGGGATCAGAATTCTGAATTAACCGACCACTGCTGTTCGGCCTGACTTTTGCCGACTCTTGTTTTCAACCCCTGACTTTGAACCTGAGTTCCAACACCTGTTGGATCTTCCCACTTTTGACCTGGACTTTTCTGCACAGTTTTTGTCTTAATCCCTCAGCCTCCTGATTTCCCGAGTCTTGGGCAAGGAGGCCAGCTATGTCTCTCTGAGCTCCAGCCCAGAAGGGGCCGTAGGAGTGAAACGCTTCCCACTCTACAGCTCTTGGTGTCGCCTATGCTACACTGCCTTTCCAAGCCTGGTGGAAAGTGACACAGATACCTTCAGTCCGGCCCAGAGCATCTCAGGGCTTCCAGTGACATCCTACCAGGGGACACTGTACTTTCCAAAGCAAGTCCAGAATTGGCAGGGAGAAACTGATGGGCCTGTTTGATCTTTTCACTTTCATATTATCTCCTTCCCCCATTACAGTCACTGACAATACTAACTCAGCACCTACTACGTGCTGTTAAATACATCGTCTTTAAACACATCATCCCCTTCGGATCTAAAGTACAGCATAGAGAATATAGTCAATAATGTTGCAGCAGCTATGTATAGTGCCAGGTGGGTTCTAGACTAATCGGGGGGGGGTCACTGCATAAATTATATACATGTTCAACCACTGTACTGTACACCTGAAACTAATATAAAACACTGTTGAATGTCAACTGTAACTGAAAAAAAAGAAATAATTTTTTAAAAAGCAGTTTCAGCAAAAAAAAAAGAAAAGAATAAAATGAACACATCATCCCCTTTAATCCATACAACCTCTCTGGGATGGGTTTTCTCATGATCATCATTTTACAAATAAAGACACTGAGGTCTCGGAAGTTTGAAGAACACATCCATGGTTCCACTGCTAGCAGGTGGCAGGTCTAGAATTTTATCCCAGCCAGTCCAGCTCAGAACTCATGCAGCAACCCACTTTATCTCCAAGTGTCCCTTGCTCCTTGGAAGCCTCCAGAACAGCGTGTTAGCTTTTCTTCGAAGTTACCCACATGCCAAAGCCAAACCAGTAGTGATGGTTTGAGGCCAAAGAAGACAGTGTCTTTCCATCTAGCTCTGCTGTCTCTCTCTGCCCAGGTGCTGGTTCTGGTCCCCCATGTCCTTTATCTTTCTCTCTGAACTTTTCCCTTCATTTCCCACCAGATGACAAATATTGGAAATCCCTGTGCTTGGATGGCTGGTGACTCCTGGAGTCCCTGGGGGCCAGGCTATGGGTCTCGGTGACTGGAAGTGGCTCGTGTGTTGCTGGATAGTTGGACGCAGCCAAAGGCTGGACCACCTTCTCCCTGCTTTCTGTTTGGAACGGGTACAGGCTTTCAGGAGAGGAAAAGGTTTTTGCATGGCCAAAGCATGGCCGCGTTTGGACTCGCTAGCGCATGACATACCCATGGTCCGGTAAGCTTCCTGATGGGGCTGAAGACAGGACCCGAGAAAGACAAACTGTTATGCGCTTCCTTCTTTTGCTGGACCCTGGGAGCCGCGCTTATGTGTGTATGTGCATGGAGGAGGTGAGTTTAGGCAGTGAGAATCCCTGAGAAAAGCTGATTTCTCATGAGAGCTGTTTCACCCGTGATTTATCTACAAGTCTGCTTCTTTGATCTCTCGGAACCACCATCCTTCTCTCCACATCCCAAACGTGTGTGAGTCTTCCGGCGTTCACGCTTATTTTCGTATCCAGGGATGCTGTCGGCTATGAGTTAGAAGCACTCCACTCCAGGGGAGGGGATCGCACAGGGTCGTTCATACCAGGAGGCGGGAGTAATCGCAGGTCATCTTACAGATCTAACAACCAAGTTGTCAGGTGTCTTAAACATCGCTCCGTGTCTCGCCTGCCAGCCTCCATTAAAAGAGGCACTAGGTTACTTTTGGTTTCTAATTCTTGCTTGGCAGCGAGCCCATGGAGGGTAGTCACAATATGCCTTCCATTTCTGTATTCCCATTGCTCTATCTTGTCTCATTCTCCCATCCCACTTTACACGGCAAATCCAGTGTAGAAACAAGTAGATTTTTTTTTTAGTGAAATATACTTTCCTGACTGAATCAGAGTCAACATTAGGATTACTCTGGGTTCTCTGGGATCCTCGTTGCTGCTGCTTCTTTGATTAATAGAATAAAACAACAGTTGATAATGAGAAAGATCTCCACCCCGCCCCCCACCTCCATCATGTTCCTGAGACTGAAATTCACTAAAACGCCCTTGAAACTGTCAATGAACTTCCCTAAACGTCTAGCTCATGCCCGAATATTTACTCACCAGGCATACTGATCCCCCAAAAGACTCCTGTGATTGAGATATAATTTTGCTTATGGAGTTAGGAGAAAGAGGCCCCAAATGCCAGGAACATGCTAGGAACATGTATTTCCCATCACACCTGTCACTACATCTCTATATTTCTGTGTTGAAATAGAAACAGCCCCGAATAGCTATGAACTAGTTAGTACAAGAGATCATAACCTAATACTGTGACACAATTTCTCCTAGTACCTTAGGGGAAAATAATTTATTATTATTTTTCTATACAGCTCATAGAATGGAGAAATGATTTAATATGCAGAGTAGAACTAAATTATTTTCAAAGTGGCCAGTGTTCACAACATTTGAAAGTACGTTGTGTGCCCTAGCAGGTTCCCCATATCCTCTGACACTTGGGAAAGTTTCTGGGGAATGTCACCGCGTGTGGCTCGGGTTCTGACCTCGCCGCATTTTCCCCACAGAGTTTCCGATGCATCTGGGCTCCGGAGGGAATTGTCAAGCGACCACCTGGAGCCATGCCGCAAACACGTACTCAGGTGGTTTTGTGACCCGTAATTGTCCCTCCAGGAAATCATCTCACCTCAACTCAGGTACCGAATTTCACTGAAACCTTTTGGAAGCCACCAACATTCCATTGGGTTTGGTTTAGCATTTTGAGCCAATTTTGAAGAGCTCCTGGGGGAATCAAGGCGGCATGTGTAAAACGCGTCATGCAGCAGTGGGTAACACTGAAGTACTATTTTCTAAGTTCCTATTTCAAGTGCTTTTTATACATGAGAGTTCCTTCTATTCTTACAATAGCCTTATGAGCTAGGAACTATTGTTATCCACATTTTACAGGTGAGGAAACTGAGGCCGGCAGGCCCGGCCCCCCAATCCATGCTCTAAACCACAATGCAACACTGCGTCTTCAAAAGCCTCTCAGACACCTCCAGTAACTATTATCTAGATACTCTTAAGGGTGTGGCAAACTTATTGACGTGAGATAACCAGGATAATTTTCACAGACTCGCTGTGGACCTACCATGTCTACAGTGGATTTTTCACTGTGTGAAATCCATCAGCTGGAAAGTTAGGCTTAGGAAATTCTCGGAATCTTGGATTGAAGGCTCTGAGAAGATTTGCAGGAAGGGAACTTGTCTCATTTTATTTTTTTAAAAACCGTTTCTCAAACTCAGCAGAGCACAGAATACTTTGGCTCAGCATCAATCACGTCGTATCTGCCGCCTTGCCCTCCTGTGGGCCAGGGTCCTGTAGAGCACTCTGGGAAAACACAGCTCCTCCATCCAGATGCGAAGGAGATCAATCCTCTCCCGGGAAAGCATTACACCCTCGCCCTGCCAGGGTCTTGCAGAATAAAGATGCATTTCATCAACACCCAGGCACCCCAAGGCTCTTAAAACGAGAACAGTCAAGGCAAAGAGGCAATGGAACCCTTTCTAAGTACCGAGAACTTATGCCAAGCAAGGGCTTTGCCCACTGTATCCCCTGGTCCTCACCAGAAAAGGAGGACCCTAGCTAGTATTTACCGTGTGCCCTTTTGCCTGTAGATGGAACTTCTGATGATTTCTCGGAGAAGTGACCCTCATAGAGGTTGTGCTGGAAATGAGCCCCACAGCTGTCTGCTCTGTGGGTCATAATCGACTGAAAACCTCAGTGGCCGCCTCTCTGAATCCTCTATTACATTCGTACAGAGACCACGTTTCTCCTAGGCTGCTTCCAGCCCGTGAGTGAGCCTGGTGAGGACATTACCTTAGGCCCCCACCTGCCTAAGGCTGCAGGGCTCCTCTGCCAGGTGACGATGACGTTGTCTTGAGGTCCCCCGTGAGCCTTGCTGAGACTTCCTTAGAACTTGGCTGTGAGAGAAGTTTCTTCCTGCCCAGCCCTCCCGCCTTCCCCCTCTCCTTTCAGAGGTGTCAGACCCGCCTCCTCCGGGCCTGGAGGCACAGCACCCTTCTTCCCCTTAATCCTTCACATCTTGGGGTCTATTTTTCGGAGGATCCTAACACAGAAGACGAAACATCCTTGGTTTCGGTTGCCATCTCGGAGCTGGGTGGCCATGGTCCAGGTTGGGATCCTGCTTTTGTGGTCTAGAGCAGGAGTCAGCCAACTAGAGCCCGCAGGCCAGATCCGGCCTGCTGCCTTTTTCTTTTTTGCCAATAAAATTGTATTGGCCCACTGCCAGGCCGTTTTGTGTACACATTATCAATGGCTGCTGCGGTGCTATGAAGGCGCAATGAAACATCCTTCACAGAGAGCATATAGCCCGCAAAACCTAAAATATTTACAGTCTGGCCCTTTATAGAAAAAGTTTCCCAATATGCGGTCTAGAACCACGTATCTGGTGTTTTGAATAACGGTTGGACAAATAACACATCCCCTGCCCTTTTGCCCCTCAAGTTCCTTAAGAAACGAGGAATCCAAGAACTGGGGGTAATTGTTCCTTCGATAAATCATCGTTAAGCAGCCTCCGTGCTATGCAAGGCATTCGGCTAGACATATTCCTTTGTTCAACAAATGTTGACTGAACACCCACGAAGTACTGAGTGTTATGGTAGGTGCCACGTCGGATACATTCATTCATGCTTTCAGGAGAGATTTCCAGAGCCCTGATTTATGCCAGAGGAGGCAGGACAGCCACAGAGGATGACCACACATGGTCCCCAGGGAGCAGCTCTGTGAGGCGGCTGCCTCCTCACCATGTTTTTCTTTTTCTTTTCTCACAAAACCCCAATTTCATTCAGGGCGACAGTGAGCCAAGCCCCAGGGAGTGAACACACTTGATCTACGAGTGTGTCGATATCAGCAAACGTCTTTCCCTTGGCCCATGATTGCTCTGAAGTGGACAGGTGACTCAAACCTGGCCAATAAGATGTAAGGGGGTGCTCTGATAAAAGCTTTCCATCAAGAGTTTCTTATCTAAGGAAACAACAAAGAGAGGTTTGCAAGGAGAGAGCCCTCTTCCACCGGCCCTGTTTTTAGCCACTTTGGGTCTTTATCTGGTGAGGGCTTGATGTCAGCAGTGGCGGCAGCCATTTTGTGACCATGAGGGCAAGGGTAAGTGAATCATAAATTTTGCCCCCGATCCCTGTCATCGTCAGCCACTGCCACAACCCCGGAACTGCGTCCCTGGCAGGCTTCGCGCTCCATGAGAAAAGTAGCCTCCCATTTAAACCACCATCAGTGAAATAGTCTTCTTTGCATCCCAAGGCATGTTCAGCCATGCTCGCTTCCAGGGGAGAATCCATCTCAGTGTAATCCCAACAGCCACCAGGTCCATTTTATCCTTGTCAGTCCTGAGAAAAGTTTTCCCCGCAAAGTATCTTCTTCTCCCCCCATGCTCTCATGCTAGTCTTGAAGAATAGTGTTTTGTTGGGCAAAAGCTTAGGTCCCGTGATTCAGGGTATAAAAGGCAAACCAACCCAGTAGTCTGCAACCTTGGGAAGCTTCAAAAGGAGAGAAATCTGGTTCCCATTTGCACCTTGGCACCTCTCCTTGTAGCCAACAGGCAGCTCACGCGGCCAGGCAACTTCTTCAAGGAAACCTACTCCGAGTCAGCCCCTTCCAGCACAATGAGGCCTTTCAGAGATGAGGCGGATGGAATGTCAATGATAATTTCAGATCCCCCAGACCTTAGCCGTGGTGGGCATGGGGTGATGGTGAAGGGGCGAATTGGATTAAAAAAAAAAGTGATGAGTTCTGGAGGCAGGTGGGCAACAGGTAAAGCAGTTGGCTCATTCACCCTTTTAACAAATCACAGCCCTCAAGTCACAAGAAAGTAACTGATGTGCCGAGATGTTCTCATTTCACTGGTTGTTTCACAGTCTCTACAACAGTCTAGCAAGGAGGATACCATGATCATGATTTTGCAGGTGAGGAAACTGAGGCGAGACATTACTAGCTGCATGCAGAGCTGGGGCTCAGATCACCAAGGTGTCTGATATGAAAGCTCACATGGACTCCACCGCCCCATGTTTTCTCATATCGTTTCACAGGCTTCCACAGCGTCTCGCTTTCATCTGGTTGCTTGAACCTCGAGGAACCTGGAACATTGAGACCATCTCCAAAAGAGTGAGCCTAATGCTAATAATGCCTAATGCTAATAATAATAATGACACAAATATTAATGATAATAACGTGGCTATTATTTACTGAGTGTTTAGGATGTACCAAACTGTGCTAAGCTTTTTCCTTGCATTCTCTGATTCAGTTTTCATAACAGTCCAAGTAAGTGGCGATGATTATTATTTTATGTGAGGAAACAGGCTTGGAGAGAGTAAGGGACCCGCCCTGGATCCCAGGACTGGTTAATGGCTGAGCTGGGACTAGCCCCAGGTGTGTCCGATACTAGATCGAGAGCATGTCAATTCCACTGGATAGTTCCTCCCTAAACAATGTCTTTGTCTCCATCTCTCGTCATAGTATTGAGCCACCTTTTGGCAATTCATTCTTTCCTGTACCTCAAAGCCCCTTTTCTGCTCAGGCCCACGTCCACTTCCTTTGCCCTCAGCATAGATGCCAAATGGGCATGTGTCCTTGTGGGCATTTGCCCATTCTATTTTCTGGGTGCTCTGTGCTTAGCCTGCCACGAGGGTTTTGGAAATAGGCGTGGAGGAAGCACAGGGTCCCCGGGGAGTGGAAAAAGGGATGTGATTAACTACAGGCTTTCCTAGGGCTGCCCGTGGTAACTGTTTTGAGCCGGCAGGTCAAGTGCTCTAAGACTGGCACATCTGGTCAGCCGCTCAGATCCTTGCTTGCAATTTGTGGGTGGATTTTACCCACCCCACCCCCTCACATGGGCAAGCAATAAGATGACTGAATAACGTTTCAAAGGGCAAATGACAGAATAACATGCGCAGCCGTCACAAACGGAGGCACGACCTTCTTGGGCACTCTGGCCAGTGTACCGGGAAAGATGACTTGTCCTTGACTTATGCCTGTCCTGCCATCAAGGGAAGAAGGGCTTGAGTCAAACTTGCAGCCTCTGTGTTCTACAGATTGCGCTCTGGGGTCAGAAAAACCAATGCCAGGTCTCTAATTTCTTCATTGTGCCTTCTTGAAAAACAAGCTTTGTATGAGACGGGGAAGGTAATAGCAATTCCCATGTGGGATTGTGGTGACATTTAAATGAAACCTGGGAGACAGAGACGGTGACACAATTTCAGCACATATTAAGCACTCAATAAATGGTAGCAGTCATGTGATTGCACATTTTGGAGTAAGGAGAGAGTTTTACTGGCATCCGTGGACACTTCCACTGCTCACCCTAGCCCCAGAAAAGTGTTGTCCACAAATCAAGGATTTGCTATTTGCAGGATAATTAATACACGGGCATGTTTTGATGAACATAAAAGTCATCCAATAGTCATTGTTAGGAAAAGGTAAAACATTACAAGAAAAACTGAAGAAAATAAAAAGTCAATCCCACAACATGCTCTGATATAGTTCCTCCCTAGCTGTCTTTAGTGCATGGGTCTGCAGACTTTTTCTGTAAAAGGCCCGTTAGAAATAGTTTCTGCTTTACAACCATATGCTCTCTGTTGTTACTTCTCAACTCTGCCAAGTGTAGTGTGGAAGTAGCCATTGATAATATGTTAAAAAAAAAAGTGTGGCCATGTTCCAACAGACCTTGATTTTGGAACACTGAAATTTGAATTTCACATAATTTTCATGTGCTATGAAACATTATTCTTTTTTTGATTTTTTTCTCAATCATTTAAAAATATTGAAAAAGAAAAAGCATTCTTAACTCACGAGCTTTTCAAAAGAGACAGTGAGCTGGATACTGCTGTGGCCCCGAGTTTACCGATCCCAGAATCGGTGCCTAAGTATCTGCATGCATCGATGTGTATGTTATAAAATTTGACTCTAACTATGTGGACAGTTCTGAGTCTTGCTTGGTACACTTGAGTATATAAGAATTTTCCCGTGTGAGCAAATCTATGAAAATCTGAATTTTAATGACTCCTCAGGATTCCAGTATATAAATGTTTACGGTATAGTTTTAACAATTCCCTTTAGTTTCCAACGTTGGTTGTTTTTATTTCTTTGACTGTTATGGACAGTGGTGTCATAAAACTTAATCTGTACCTTCTAAATGAAAAAAAAAATTTCAGTTACAAAGTCTAAAAAAATCCTACTACAACAATTGATTTAACCAAAATCCAGAGCAATCCTTGCCCGTGCAGCGTGGGAAGGGCTGCTCTGACTGTCTCTTTCCTTCGGGCAAAGGAGTGAATTTCAGGATAACTTTGGAGCGTGGAGATGGACATTTGCATAACTCAGGCTCCCTCCAGCAAATATGGCGGGCCCCAGGTTCCATCTTCCTGCTCTCCACTCAAAGGGGACCTACACCTGCAAAGTTACCGCCAGATGCCTTCAGGGGAAACTGAGGTTCAGAGAGGTTAAGAACTTTTCTGCAGGTCACTCAGCACACTGGGGGGCCACATGAGGATTAGAACTCACGGCACCCTGATTTCTAGGGTGTGTTGGTCAAGTATGTGTAGCCGAGAAGTTTGACTGATAGAAGAATATGAGGAAGAGAAATGATGACAATGCTTCCTACACACACACACACACACACACACACACACACACACGCACACGGAAGGAAAGAAGGGAAAACAATATTCTCTGGCCCATCCAGTCTGTGCCGATTTCCTCTGCTGGGATTTAACTTAATTCAACCTTTCGGCTTGTTTGCCGTGTACGCCAATTTCCTCCTTTCCCAGAAACAAATCGAGGTGTCTCTTGAACTCATGTATACTCTTACTTCCCTCGCCTCTCTGTTTAACTTTTTCCATATGTGTATTAACCTAGTGGGACGCCAGCTTTCTCGTTTCCCCGAGATATCCGATGCCTGGGTAATGTTCTCGAGTGTTTAAACCTCAGCAGAATGAAAAGTCGCTCTCTTTTCCTTCTGCCCTTTCATAAACGGGGGGCATTTCTTAGGAATCTCATTTCCTTTGTGTGCGAGTCCAGTGCTTTTATTATTAGCGCCCGCATGCTGCCAACATCGCATTTCTGGGCCTCTGAAATCACTTTGTCTCCACCGTCAGGGGTTAAGAAAGACCTATGGAATACAATGAGATCCGGTTAATTGATGGAAATTGGGGGGCTGAGGATTCCAGTTGTTTATGGCTGAAAGAAACACCTGGGGAGGGTTGACAGTTTATAGATCGAGCAACTGAGGCCCTGAGAGGTCACCTAGCTTGTCTTGCATCACACAGCTTGTTAGGGGCATATCACAAACACCCTGAATTGCCAGGATAAATCTAACTGTGGTTCACCCGCATGAGAGAGCCAGTGAGAAAGAGAATTTAACTCATCCCCAAATTTCTAGATTGACTATGAGGGGCTATAGGCCCCACCTGGAGTATTCGTAATTTCTTAGCAGTCATTTATCTGTTTGGTACTTCTTGTCATGAGCAGTTTATGGGGGGGAAAAATAGGCACCCATGTATCTATATTAGCATCTCTGACAATATTTATTTTTAAAAAACAAGTAAAGAGTGAGTTAAAATCAATGAGCATAACTTTTTAACATTTCAAATTAAAAATAAACTATTCTTACATTATTTATTGCACTGGGCAACAGCGAATTAAATATTTACATTCTTAAAAGTCTTATTTTTATAGTCTTTCATAGGCACGAAGAGTTTATTTGGAAACTAACGATAATAACGATAATCAAGGTGAGAGCTCACGCTTGCTGAATTTCCCAACGAACCCCAGGAATTTGAGGATCAGTTTCCCAAACTGTAAACTGTTACCACGTGCCACTGAAACTGGGCGCCATGGTTTTTTTCTACCCTGTTCGATATTTCCTCTGCACGTGGGGTTCTGTTATTTTGTGAATCAGCTCGATTCTCTCTAGAGCAGCGGTTCTCAACCTTCCTAATGCCGCGGCCCCTTAATACAGTTCCTCATGTTGTGGTGACCCCCCAACCATACAATTATTTTCGTTGCTACTCTAGAACTGTAATTTTGCTACTGTTATGAATCGTAATGTAAATATCTTTTTGTTTTCCGATGGTCTTAGGCGACCCCTGTGAAAGGGTCGTTCGACCCCCAAAGGGGTTGCAACCCACAGGTTGAGAACCGCTGCTCTAGAGGAATGCATTCCTGTACGTGGATTCATCCGTTCCTCCATCTATAATACTTACCATTGAGCACATGCCTTTGGCCACCTAGTATGTGCTAGTCATTGGGCGGGATGGAACAGCATCAGAGGCGCCCCTACGCGTCTCCACATTACTGATCGTCTTGATTTGACGTAGCCTCTCCTCTCTTCGTGGCCCCAAGTGAGGTTTAAAAAATATGATCGGTGTAGCTATGTATGTACGTTGCCATAGGAAGGGGAAGTTGCAACGGCAAAAGGGTTAAGCCAATGGTAAAATCAACAATTCCTTGCTCTTGTTCAGCCAGCCTTGAGTTACCCCCAAAACAACCCCTTGATGGGCCTTGAGGCTGGGAAGTAACTTCCCTTATGCCCGTATTACAAGGTGAAGGCCTTCATTCTTTACTCCCACATTCTGTGTGCTGTGCTCTAGGCCCATCCCTGCTTGCGTGGAGGTTACAAGCTGGTGGGGCAGTCAGCCATCTCCAGTTATTACTACCTCTCAGCTCCAAACCCACTGTCTGTATTATACTCTGCTCTGGGATGCTAGGTTGCGACTCTGCAAACCTCATTTCTGCCTAGACAGTGCCCCCCCCCCAACTTGGGCTCTGCCAAGAGGAGGCAACAGAGGGAGACAGGATGGCTGGAGGAGGCAAGGGGACTTGTTAATAGAGGAAGGCAGGGAACAGTGTTTCAAGTCAAGGAACAGCATGGAAAAGAGCAGAAAGAGAGGATGAGGCACATTGGCCTTGCTGGTCAGTGGCTCGGGTTAATGAGCTCATGGCTGGTAAGTCTGGGATGTGAAGTGAGAGGAGCAGTGAGAAGTGTGGATGGAAAGGAAGGCAGGTCCAGAGCATAGGATGGGATGCAAGCCAAGCTATCAACAGGTTTTGGAGTATGCATTGAGGGCCCCAGGCACGATCTGCTCTGCACTGGGACAGTGCAGTATGACAGTTAAGACTCTAGCCGGGCACTAGAGTCCAGTAGAAATGAAGTGTGAGTCATGCATGCAATTTAAATTTTTCTCATAGCCACATTAAAACATAAGAAGAACCAGGGTGAATTAATTTTAATAATGTATTTTACGGGCCCCAATATGTCCAAAGTATTCTTGTTTCAACGTGTAGTCAATATAAGAAAAACTGAATGAGAAATTTGACATTCTCTTTGTCATAATTAGCCTTCAGCCTCCAGTGTGTATTTTACACTCACAGCACATCTCAATGAGGACTCAGCACATTTCAAGTGCGTAACAGCCACGTGTGGCTAGTAGCTGCCATATTAGACAGCACAGCCCTAGAACAAGACCACCTGGCTTCAAATTTCAACTCTGCCACCAATTCGCTGTTTGACCTGGCCACGTTCCTGCATGAGACTGTTATCTCATCTGTAAAATGGACATAATAATAGGGCCCACTTAATAAGACTACTGAGAGAATTGAATGTCAGTGCATTTAAAGAGCCCAAGACATGATATATATGAACAATGATAGTGCTGTATTATAATTATCAATAATTACCATATTTATATATAACGGTAATTATAATATAGTAACAATTATAATTGTAACTATTTGAAAACAACCATGGCCCTGGCAAAGGCATGGGACCAATGGGAAAGGCCAGAAAAGGTCACAGGTAAACCAGTTAGACATTTGTCATTGGCATCTTCTCAGCAAAAAAGATTTAGGGACTTAAGGAGAGCATGTTTTCAAAAATGTGACTTGAGTTCCAGAATATCAATTCGCCCCAGACCCTAGAGGCTCCATGGGATCTTAGGGAAGTTCTAAAGTCTGGGATCCACTTTTGTCTCTTAGCCCTTTTTTTTTTTTTTTTTTTTTTTTAACCCCCCTTTCCTTCTAATCT
>NW_017731412.1:3788113-3795116 GCF_001890085.2 Hipposideros armiger | reverse complement strand
TTCCACTCTTAGGTATTTATCCAAAAAAACCGAAGACATTAATCCGAAAAAATATATGCACCCCTATGTTCATTGCAGCATTATTCACAGTAGCTAAGACTTGGAAACAACCGAAATGCCCATCGGTAGATGACTGGATTAAGAAACTATGGTACATTTATACAATGGAGTATTACTCAGCTATAAAGAAGAAGGAAATCGTACCATTTGCAATGATATGGATGGAACTAGAGAACATTATGCTAAGTGAAAAAAGTCAGAGAAAGACAAATACCATATGATCTCACTTATATGTGGATTCTAAAGAACTGAATAAATGAGTAATGTAAACAGAAATAGTCTCAGAGACACTGGAAAAACATATAGTTGCTAGTTGGGAGGGGGTGGGGATGAAGGAGAAGGGGAAGGGACGAGACAATACAAATTGGTAACTACAGTATGGCCTCAGGGATAGAAAAGACAGTCTGGGGAATATAATCAATAATGTTGTAAATATTTTTCAGGGGGCCAGGTGGACTCATGTCTTGTTAAGGAGACCACTTCATAGACAGTGTAGAGGCCTGACTGCTGCACTGTACATCTGAAGCTGATGTTGAATAATATTGTATGTCAACTATAATTTTATATACATATAGTCATGGGATGTGGAGTAGAGTGTGGGAATGGCGTCAATGGAATTGTAATAGATATGTATGATATCGGAGGTGGGGGGGCAGTGGATGGGGGAGGGGAGTTACCACTTTTTGGGGGTGAAAAGGATAACTATTGCATTGTTCTGTACACCTGAAACTAATAAAAAATATATGTGTGTGTGTGTGTGTGTGTGTATGTGTGAGAGAGGGTGTGTATGTAAAATATTATTTTTGACTTCCATTTTTATAACATTTGACATACATTTTTGTAACTTGCTTTGTCACTTAATACAATAGAGACATAAAAAGGTATTTGGGTATTCCCTGTCCCAGTTTCCTCCTTGGAGGTAATCAGTGTCTATACTGAAATATTTTATGCGTATATGAACACACACACACACGCACACACGCACACGCATGCATGCCCCCATTGGCCTCTTCTCCCTAGCCTGGTCCCCAAGTGGAATGTATTTTTGTACTCTCCCCAAAGCATGTAATCTCAGCTGCTCTTGCGTGGTGCTGTAAACCCTGGGGACAGATGACGACCTGCCACTGGGCACCCCAGACACTCTGGGGCTGTGACATGTCAGGCGCCAGGCGCACAGGCTGTAAATTCACCAGCATGGCTGAAGCAGCTCTGTCGGTCTCCGTGGTGAAGGTGATGGAAGGCTCTGGAGACGTCGGCCCTGGCCTCCTCCCACGGAGCCAGGCCCTTGCCCCGGCGCACACTGACTCAGTGTGACAACTGACTGAGCAGCTTTGATTAATTAAATATTTCACCCCGAATTTGCAAAACATCATCTCCGGCAAGTCGGCATAACGCCTGGAACGCTGGGCTAATTAGCCCTAGCAGGTTGCCCTGCTGGTGTGCTGATGTTTGTGCAAGACCTCAGCGGCCTGAAAAGGCTGGTTTCGGAAGGGAGGGGACAACAGGTTATGGATTTGGCTAGCATGCCATTTTGGGGGGCACTAGGTGAAAGAATTCCTCCCAGTCACCTTGAAAATATAGTAACTTCGTGTGTGGGAGCCTTACTCGGTGCTAGGTAGTTCCCAAGCCTCCCCCATTTCATTTAATCCTGTATGTGAGAGCAGCACTTCGGACTGTTTAGTGGCAAGGCTAGCGAGCCCAACTCTGGTTGGCTTGTGCCCAAAAGGCGCAGTTGCAAATTATATTCTTGTCAGTTATTATTGGCTCCTGGGATTGAAAAGAACCGGGGTAAGCTAGCTTCAGGAATGGCTGGATCCAGGACCCGGTTGTCCTCAGGCCCTGGCTGATTCCATCTCTCCCGCGTTGGCACTTTTCTCGTATAGCATCTCTCTTCAGGGTCACAAGAGGGCTGCAACAACTCTGATCCTTAGTTCCTCCCAGCTTGGACCCCCAGCCCAGAGAGGCAAAGCAAGAGTGTCATTCCCAGAAGCGTTTGCAAGTCTCATTACACCTGATTGTCTCTCAATGTGTGTCCATCTCCTAGTCAACCGCTGGGACCAGGGATGCATTGTCCTGACGGTTTAGGCTAACCAGGGCCCATTCTTGTAGCTGGGACGTGAGGGGTCACCCCACCCAGACCACATGGGTGAGAACGGGAGAAGGATGATGTTTCCCATCGAAATTCAGTACTGCTTTTCAACAGGGCGAGTGGATATTGACAGACAACAGAGGTCTGTAACAGAGGAGTGTTATTAAAATTCCCACTTTCACGGTTGAGAACACTAAGATATGGAAAGGTTCAATGACTCTTCCCAAATTATCTGATAGGTGTGTGTGCTTGGATTTCGAGTCGGCTGGACTTCTAAGCCTGTGCCCGACGTGACTCCAGACTGCCTTCCCATCTCACCCTGCGGTGCCATCTGTTATGGCTCCCAGTCTTCATCATTTCATTTCATCACATTCTCACCTGTCGGCCTCTATGCTTTTCTCTATACAGAGTTTTTTGTTGTTAAGGAGTGAAATACGCCGTTAGAGAGAATTTATATTGGGAATCGTTTCCTTACTGGGTGTCCCACATAGATGGTCCTTTGTAAATTTTCGGAGTTTTTAAATTCATTTTGTTGATATGAAAAGGCATATCATAAACATGTAATGATAATGATGACAACAGCAGCACCACCACGGCTAAGAGTTACTTTGTACCAGGCACTCTAGTAAGTATGTCTATGTTTAATTCTCAGAAGGTCTCTATAACGCAGCTACCACTATGATGCCAGTTAAACTATCATACAGTTAAAGAAACGGAGGTACAGAGAGGTTAAGCAACTTGCCCCAAGTCACACAGCTTGAAAGTGGTAGAGCGGCAATTCGAACCCCATCTGTCTGACCCCGGACCTCTGCGTAATACTGCCTCGCATCGCATTAAGCTCGTGATTTCATTGGCATTATTGCTCAGGATAAGGCTAAGTTTAATGGGGCGAAAGGTTTACAGAAAAATAAAACTCTTAGTGCTGGGGCTCATGCTGTGAGAAATGCTGAGGAGAAGCCTCCAGGCATGGCAAGGGTGGTTTCAGATTCACAAATATGTGAGGATGACCACTCAGGACGTGCCACGCGAGGGCCTGAGTCTCTTTTGTAAAGTAACAGAAGCCCTTGGGCGTATATTCCAGCCCACCATGACTCCCTCACTCCGAGCTAAGGGCCCCCTTGTATGCCTGGTGAGTCTACTCATTGGTCATCCTGTTTGGACCACGATGGTTACCTTACCCAAAGAGGGCCAACCAGGGTTCCTGCCCTGATCATTTAGAGTTGAGAGAGAGAAAATAAAAGAGAACACATAAACACACCCACTCGCATGCATAGAGACTCGTTCTCTTTTAGTGATGGAACCAATGACATGGAAACCTGAGCCCTGGGGGGTGGGTGGCCCGCCAGGCAGTAGAAGCATCTGGAAATGTGTTCCCAGTTGAAGGGAGAGGAACAAAGCCAGCCTGTAGAGTGAGACAGAGACAGGGTAAAGAGAGGTCCCCGGGGGCCTTTTTTTGTCCTGTTCTACTCCTTCTACAAGCTCAGATGCATTCCAATCTTAAGGTTCCTTAAGACTTCCTTAGCTCTTTGTAATACATTCTGCCTAAGAGACCTCGATCACATTTCTGTCACTTACAACCACATTAGTCTGACCTACCCGCCCGGTGTGGCCTTACATGTCCCACTCCTCTGCCCAGAGCTGGCTCAAGTCTATGGGGCAAAGGAACTTTCAGGGGAATCCTTTCAGAGCGGGCCTTCCCTCGAACCTTCAGGCTTAGCTGGAACTGTGGTTTCAGATAGCAGCCCACAGGAGCCCTTCATGAGGGCCAGGTGAACCAACCTGGATTTCTCACCCGCCTAGGGCAGCAAAACCTAGCACAGTGATGCCCCTGTCAGCAGTCCAATTGATCATTTTCTCAGGCCGCCTGAGTAACGCCGATTCTGAGCCTCAGATGTTCACCGTGGAAGCCTGTCTCTTCTCCTGGATGCCCTGGGGTCTTGTTAAACCTTTCTCTTCAGCTCAAAGAGTCAATGTCCAGTCTCAGAAATGGCCCCGTCTCACAATCCATGTAGGCGTGGGGCGGGGGTGGGGGAGGCAATATTCAAATCCCTGCTGTCACTGCAGGAGCCTCACTGTCTCTCTTTCGGGTTGATAGTTAAAAATTCATGGTTATTTTCAAAGGAGAAAAAAAAATGCTTAAACGGCTTTCCTTTTTGCAAACGTTCCCGTTTTTGATTCAAAATCAAACTTTTGTCTAGACAGGCGAGGGCTTTTTGCTGACATATCTTGCCAGCTCAGAAACCTTGAGGTTTTCCAAATGCAACACCCCCGCCCCTTCCCGGCCATGCGTCTTCTAAACACATCCTTGGAGCAGCTCAGAGCAGAGCTAACTGGGTGGAGAAGCCCAAGACGGACATTGGCAACTTCTTCCTTTGGCTCCGCCATCTTCCTTAACAAGTTCTGTGCTCTGGCAATTGCGCTGATTCTCTGGCACAGTCTAGCTTTATGTCAGTGTTTGAGCAGCTATAAAAGGGCTTTCCACCTCCCAACTGCTGCTGATATGTCTCCCTCTCTTCCTTCCTTCCTTCTGGTCTTCTATTCCAAGTAACATGTGTTCACTGTAGAAAAATTAAAAATTAGATAAGCACTAATGACAATAATTACCCCTTTCCATAATCTTATTTTTCTACAGCGTCTCTCTCTCTCTCTCTCTCTCTCTCTCTCTCTCTCTCTCTCTCTCTCTCNTTTTTTTTTTTAACCCCCCTTTCCTTCTAATCTGGGAGTACACACACGCCCTGAGCCCAGGCCTTGGGGCTTAATGAAAACATGGAACGCACAGGAATTCAGAGGGAAAATAAACTCACTCTCCTCTTGACCCCGTCTGCACTCCCCCCTCCCTCCGCAGAGGTGATAATTACTGAAGGCTTAACACCTCTCCTGTATCTTTATAAACCCAGTCTTGGGTGGGAGATGACAGAATTCCCAATGCATGGCAGAGAACGTTTGCCCTGGGGGAGAGTGAAAGGGGGCTGGGCAGGATGGAGGCATTTCCTGGAGCTTTGACTCTGTCTGGCTAACTAAAGGGGAAGGGAGGACAGGACACCTGGTACAGAGCCTTCGGGTGAAGACTTCTCCCCAGCTCACAATCCTCCCTGTTGGGTGTAGGGAAGTTCAGGCCTAGGTGGAGCTTCTCAGAGAAGGAGACGAGGGCCTCTCCTACTTCACTCCCCGAAATATATGCCTGTCAGTAGCTTCCATTGCTCTTAGGATGAAGATGGGCTTTTTGTCAGAACTAGTGATGTCCAATAGGGTCAGTTCTCTGCTGCCCTCTTAGGCACCGTCTGGTGCCCTGTTTTGCCCTGGGCAACTGCTGTGCACACCTTCTTTCCATGTCATGGGCCTCAGGGCCTTTGCATGTGCCGTTGGCTGCATCTTGACTGTATTCTTTCCTTTCTCTCCTGACCTTCACTTTCTGCCTTATTTTAGGTCTCGGTTCAAATGTCACCTCCTTAACAAAGGTTTGAAATAATCTTAATAGCCAATGTGGACTAGTAAAGTACATGATGGTACAAGCAGACCATGGAACGTGATACAGTTTTCTAAAAGAAGGAGAAACTCTTTCCATTTGAATAGGGGATAGTTTTCAAGAAAAATGAACTATGAAATAAAAGACAGGATATGTGTATAATAGGCTTCCATTTATGTCAAAACAACATATATATGTATATGTGTATATGTACATATATACATATATATGTATGTATGTGTGTACACACACACACACACACACGCACACACACACACCCCAGGGGTTCCAAAAAAATGTATACACATGACTTGTATTCATCTTTTATTATTGGTATATATTGAGTATTATAATTTTAATACAGTCTTTTTCTTTCTTAAAATGTGTGTACATTTTTTTTGGCACTGTGTGTGTGTCTGTTTATAATTTATACATATATATATATAGATATACATATATATCTATATATATATATATAAAATGTGTGTATATGCATACCTGAACACCCTTTTATATTTCCAACATATTAAGTAACAAAGCAGGTTACAAAACTCTATGTCAAATATGGTCCATTTTTAATACATAAAATCCTACATACACACACGCGCCGTGGAATAGAGCCAGACAAAGAAGCAACAGAATACCTGCGTGTGGGGGAATTTCAGGGGGCCTCTTCCTCCTTCTTTTGTGCTTTCTGATTTTTTCCCCCCAGTGAGCATATTGCTTTTATCATCTGAAAACTAAAGCAAGACACAGAGGCAGTGTGACACAGTTCAGCCTGGAGGTCAAATGCACAGAATCCAAGACCTATTGTTTCAGTTTGAGTCCTAGTTTGCTGCTCACTGGCTGTGTGACTTTGGGCACGTGACTTACCCTCTCTGTGCCTTTGTTCTTTCATTGGTAAGAGGGATGTGATAATAATAGTATGTAGCTCTTAAGGTTGTCCTCACTAAGTTAATGTGTGTGTGTGTGTGTGTGTGTATAAAAACACATTAAGTATTACAGCCATGCTTGCTATTATTTTTTTTTAAATATTGGAACATGCCAAGTATGTCACCTACTTAAAATATGCAAAATCAAAAATAAATATACATTATCATGGTTAAAAAATATATGTATATATGGGACTACATCAAACTTAAAAGTTTTTTTCACAACAAAGGAAACCATCAATAAAACAAAAAGGAAGCCTACTAAATGGAAGAAGATATTTGTCAACGATATATCTGATAAGGGGTTAATATCCAAAATTTATAAAGCACTCATGCAACTCAACACCAAAAAAACAAATAACCCAATTAAAAAATGGGCAGAGGATATGAAGAGACATTTCTCTAAAGAGGACATACAGATGGCCAACAGGCATATGAAAAAATGTTCAACCTCAC
>NW_017731412.1:3771935-3783813 GCF_001890085.2 Hipposideros armiger | reverse complement strand
ATGTCTCCCTCTCTTCCTTCCTTCCTTCTGGTCTTCTATTCCAAGTAACATGTGTTCACTGTAGAAAAATTAAAAATTAGATAAGCACTAATGACCTAGATTACGTATGTATATACTGGATATTGTATGCATATTCTCTCTCTCTCTCTCTCTCCATATACACACACACACACACACACACACACACACATACACACACATTCCTATATCTGCCTACATCGGTATCTCATCATTTATCTCCAAATTTTGCAGCTTAAGCAAAAAAAAACTATTGTCTCGCTGTTTCCGTGGGTCATGAACTTGAGAGAAAAGCTTGTTTAGGCAGTTGTGGCTCCGGGTCTCTTGTGACGTTGGCATCGGATGTTGGCTGGGGCTGCAGTCACATCTGAAGGCTCGACTGGGGACTGGAGGATCTGCAAGCAAGATGGCTCACTCACATGACTGGCCAGTTGGTGCTGGCTGTTGGCAGGAGACCTTGGCTTCTCGCCAGGTGGAACTTTCTAGAGGCTGCTTGAGTGTCCTCATAATACGGCAACTGGCTTCTCCCCAAATGAGGGATTCAGGAAGGAGCAAAGCAGAAGCGGCAGGGACATTTTTTATTTAGTCTCAAAGTCATAGTCCATTGCTTCTGCCGTATCCTACTGGTCATACACACGAGCCCTGATACAATGTGGGTGAAAACTACCCAAGGGTGAGGAGGCAAGGGTCACTGGGGACCAAGTCGGTGGTTGGCTACTGTAGCATGTATACCAACTTCCCAGCCATGCTTTACTCGCCATCCCCTTTGGCTTCTCGGATTTTCCCTCCCTTGGGTAACCAATTTCCTGCATTATAGCCCCTTGGTTTCAAATACCCAGCGTGGTTTCTGGCTCCATGATTGGACCATGACTGATACTAAGGGCTGACTCTGGGCCAGGCCTGGAGAAACACGAGGTCTACAGCCAAGAATGAGCCGGATCTGGGTCTGCCCCATGAGGACCTGTACTCTGATGGGGAAGACAGACTTGCTTGCAGGGTGATTGTTCCAAGAAGGAGTGTTACATGTCTTGGGAGCTCAGATGCACGCTTAGGGGTCAGGAAAGGCCTCCTTGAGTATGTAGCATTTTTAGGGTGAAGCCTGAAGCATAGACAGGAGTTAGGCATTGGGGAAGTTCCTGGCATTTCCAAGTGGGAGGCAGGGCTGGCTCCTTTGCCGACCACCATTAGTGGCATCAACCAGCAAGGCTGGGTTGGGCTGTGTGCTGTTCTTTCTGTATCCTGGTACTTGTGTTCATTTTGCTCCAGCAATCAACCGCCAGTTGCACTCAGCCTGGATGATTTGGATCGAGCCTCAGATGTTTCTGAGCATCAGGTGGCTTTGCACCTAACGTGGCTGTGACTCCAGGAGAGGGATAGCATAACCACATTGGGGTTCTTGGCCCCTTTGAGAAAATGCCTAGAGAACGTGGGGACACTGGCCAGAAACCACCCATCCATCCGTCTTCTCTTTCCACACACATGTCCTGAGCACCTGAGAGCCCAGCACGCTGCTAGGCGCTAGGATGGGAGGCAGCCGCACAATCGAGTGAAACATTCTCCCTTTTCTTGAAGAACCCATAATCTGATGAGGGAGGGGGCAACCACCAAGAAAATAACTTCAATACATTTTGCAACACGTATAGGGAATGAAGAGGAGTGAGTGAGTGACTGCCTAAGCCATCAGAAAAGGTTTTTCTCAGAGAAAGGGACATGGAAGCAGGGTATTGACGGATGGATAGGAGTTTGCCAGGGACAGGAAGATGAAGCATCCCAGGCAACGGAAATAGCGGATACAAAAGTACAGAGCTGAGAGCAGCAGCAGCAACAACAAAAACAACAGGTTTAGTGTTGTTATAGACAGACGCCTGTGGGCTGAAGTCAGTGTAGGGCGCTCAAAGTATAGGGTGCGTGGCTGTGGGTGCTGAAAGGAAGGGAGGGCAGGGGTAGGGCCAGATCATGAGTGGCCTTCGTTCGCAGGCTACAAGGTTTGGATCGAAATATTTTGGGATAAGAGAACAGGGAGCTACTACCTTCGATCTGTGTTTTAGAAAGATCTGTATTTTACCTGCTTTGCACATGAAGGATTCATTTACTTAGTCAAAAAGTACATATTGAGTGCCTACCGTTCTGCTAGGTGCTGGGGATAGCAGTAAACAACTATCACCCTGTCCTTGAGTTTTTTATTCTAGGGTGGAACTATAATAAACAGGCTTGTGTGTGTGTGTGTGTGTGTGTGTGTGTGTGTGTGTGTGTATATATATATATATTTTATACTATTGGGTCGTTGGGAAAGTCATGATGTATTTTTCTATGTGTTACGTTGCAAAAGTGTGTCATGACTTTTCCAATGGCACAATATATAATTCTATATTAGAATTATACAGAGGGTGTCAAAAACTGTGTACTCATTTTGAGAAAGGAAAACTGTATTAACATTGTAATACTTAGTACATACCGATAACAAAAGATGAATACAAGTCATGTTGGACTTCTGCAATGACAAGAGATACTCCAAGTGCTTACTATCAGCGTAATTTTAATGTTTATTTTTCCTTTCTTAAAATGTGTATACATTTTTTTGGCACCCTCTGTATTATATATACATATATGTATATATATATATATATGATACTAGGTGCTATGAAGGAAAATAAATATGATAGTGACTTCTAGGGGCTATTTAGATAGTCCAGAGCTGGCCTAGGGTGATCTGGGGACAGGGAGGTTATTCCAGGAAGAAAGTCCTTTGACATAAAGTTATTGTCCATGGAAGGAAAGGGGATTAAATGGGGGGCAGACTGGAATTAATGGGAACTGAGGTGAGCGATGCGGGGGGATGGGGACATTTAGGGGTCAGGAGGAAGGAGAGGCGCCCACGGTTGGACATATTCAGTTTAGGCCACCTGTGGCAGAGACACACACTATGTGTTCACCTAGTTCTGGTTTATTTTGCTCATGGCCGCACAGCTAGACTACATTTCCCAACCTCCCTTACAGGTAGGTGGGATCACGTGACTGAGTTCTGTGCAATGAAATATGGGCAGGAGTGACATGGGACCCTTCCGGTCTGGCCTCTAACACCTCCCACACAATTTCCACACTTCCCCTTCGCTCACCTGCTAGCCAGATAGATGCAGAAGACCCAGTCGAGGACCCTGATACCCTAGAATAAGGTTTCTCAACTATTGATATTGTGGACCAGATCATTCTTGTTGTGGTGGTGTGTGTGTGGGGGGGGCTGTCCTGTGCACTAAAGGATATTTAACAGCATCCCTGGCCTCTACCAACTAGATGCCAGTTGTCCCTGCCTCCAGTTTTGACAACGAAAAATATGTCCAGACACTGCCAGATGTCCCCTTTTCAGAGACTCTGCCCTAGAATAAGGCAGACGCTTCCTGGGTCCTTCAGTGACTGTGAAGCAGCGCTCCCCTGCTGATCCACAGTGGGGGACGGTGACATGAATGAGAAATAAACCTACACTGTTTTAAGCCACAGAGATTTGGGAGTCGTTTGTTACAGGAGCTTAACCTTCCCCAACACACCATTCCCATTGGGAGCTCATCTGGGTCTGGGCTGGAGTTAAAGACTTTGGAATTATCACCAGTCACAGCTGTGAGAGAGCCTGGGGTGATATGAGAAAGGGCCTGTGGCCGGAATGCACAGGAATAGGACATTTTCAGATATGGACAAAGGAGGAAGAGGAGGGATCCCCAAAGGAGGCTGATGGCAGGCGGTCAGAGGACAGCCAGGCGTGGGTGGGGCCATGGGTGCTGATGGAGGAAAGGTTGGGAGCCCAGCGAGGAAGGGAGGTCGCTGAAGTGTGTTTGGGTTGGTGACGATTTGGTGAAACCTAGAGACTTAAGAATCAGGGCAAATAAATCAAAATCCTCATGGATGAAGCTATTGAAAGGTCAGGCGGCTGGTTCCAGTCTGGGCAGAGTCCTTGGTTCTGGAGGCAAATCTCTACGCTTTGGATCTTTGTCCATGAAAGACTCTCATTTCCAGCTCTACAGGAAAAATGAAGCAAAATCTATAGAAGGCTTTAATCTGGCTCCCGCCCCGCTTTCAGCCCAACCCTGGCCCCCAAAGAAAGGTGTTGTATAAATAAAAAATACTGTCATTACAATGTGCTCGACAAGTGTTTGATAAAGATCAGAGGAAGGCCGGGACCCTTAATGGCCACTGCAGCGCTGTGGGGGGGGGGCGGGGAAGGCCTGATCCCATCTTTGTGTTTCAAGAAAAGTTTGTAAAGGAAGCCATGTGGCAGCGAGACTCGCTGGGATGGTTTAAAACATGAAGGAAACTCCCCATTTCCTGATTGTAAGAAAATATGGGTGGAACATGCCTTAAATGAGCTGATCGTGGCTCTGACTTTGATGTCAGATGAATGACAATGATCTCTGAGGCAGGAACACAATGTAATGAACTCGCCCCACTTTTCCATGAAAAACAAAATCACTGAAGGGGCCAGTGCCTCGGAAAACAAAGCCTCCTTTGCAAGGCCTTGATGAGAGAGGCTTGAGGGTTGGGGGTGGTTTTCTTGAGCTGTGGTTAATGGGAAATGATGGAAGGAGTGCTGCTGGACCAAAATGGCAGGTTCGTGCTGGATTTCATAAAAGCATCTGTGTTGCTGCTATTTAATTAACATTGACAGAAGGCCTACTATGTGTCTGGACCTGGATCTGGGTCTGTCGCTATAGAGATCAACAGGAAAGTCCACTTGCTTCCTTTCAATCTTCTTTCTTTTCTTCGTTTCTTTTTTTCCAACAATATTTATTAAGTGCCTACTATGTGCTAGGCAATGGGACATGATGATGAACATGGCGGTATAGTTCTGCCTTCAGGGAAGCCAGCCTAGCTGGGAAGATAGCGCATTAAATGAACCACATAGTATGGGGGAAGCACAGGGAATTACGGGTGCTCACAGCAGAGGCATGGGAAGGGGTGGGACAATGAGAATTGGACAATCATGAAATAGGCAGAAGAAGTCAGGATTGACCTCCTAGGTCACGGGGAGGTCAGATTTCAAAGACAGAAGAGGAGATGATGCTGGAGCTGGGGCTTTGCATAGTGAAGAGGAGCTGCCCGGTACACAGAATGAGGGAACAGCATTCCAGGCAGAGGGAACAGCAATGCAAAGGCATGGAGACTTTCAAGAGTGCACGGTTTGTGGCAACTACAAATAATTCAGGACTGCCTGGGAAGAAAGTTCAAGAAACGATGGGAGAGGAGCCTGGAACAATAAAAAGGGTCAGGTTACTCGGGGTCTTTGAGACCAAACTATGATGTTTGTTCCGAAGGCAATAGGGAGCCATTGAAGGATGGTGAGCAGGGAGGTGATGGGATCAGGTTTGTGTTTTGGCAGAAACCCCCGGGCCCCATAAGTAGCAGACAGCCTGGAAGGGTGAGACTAGAAAGATGAGTCCGCAGATGGCGTCCCCGCCAGCACCAGGGGAGGGCTGTGTGGCTGGTAATGTGTCGCGAGGGTTTAAGTCTGTGCTACAGAGCGGCAGACTTCTTGTCTTGCCCCCAGGCTAGTGGCAGAGGACTCGGGGTAACTGCGTTTCAGTTCTTACCATTGCACATTCAATACGCAACTGTGAGTCAGATGGTCAAAGTCATTGCCAAGTAATTTACCGGAGGCTTGGGATTTGACTAGGGTCAAGAATTAAATCCACTACCCAGTTTTTCCAGTGAGTCATATGGTATTGTGTGCACATGTAGGTGTGAGCCTGGGCACTCTGCCAAGAGGCACACCAAGGAGAAACTGACTTTAAAGGTGCAAGTGAGCCGCCGGTGGGTTTCGCAAACTGTGCCATCAAAATGAAATGACAGCAAAGCTTCTTGGTTAGGAGCATAAGCCTTGATGACAAATAGGCCCGACCTTTGTCTTTTAATGGTTGCACAACTTTGGGGAACGCTCTACCTCTTTCTGAGCCTCGGTTTCCCTCATCTGTATAATGGGCATAAATTTGGCACACAGTAAATACTCATTTGGTATTTCCTGCTATTTTATTATTAGGTAGGTGCAGCCTTGGAAAAACAAGATGTCATTTTGGCTTTTCTTTGCATTGCTCTTTATTGTACTCCATAAGTTTTCTTATGTCACCATCATTTTGTTTTTGTTTCCCTTATCAAGTCTCACTCTTAAGCACATTGTCAGCGATGCCTGAGTACATTCCTCTTTTAGCAGAGTGAGGCGTCAAGTTCAGTGAAGGCCTTTTCAATCTGTATAAGCCAAGGTTCTCTAGAGAAACAAAAACGAGTGTGTGTGTGTGTGTGTGTGTGTGTGTGTGTGTGTGTATGTGTCCAGAAATTTCAGGGAGTCAGTCAGATCGCTCACCCTCTCAGTATATGCTCCTCTGCCTTCTTCCTCTGAACCTTACAGAACACATGCAGGGAGACATCAGAGATGCACCCTCACGGTGGCCAGGAAGGAGGCACCTGCCCAAGTGGCAGCTGTGTCAGGGGTGTGTAGTCGTGAAGTGACATCTGTGGTTTATGCACACCCGACACCCACCCTGGTAAGAGCACCCCGATTTTCCATCAGGTTTGCATCCCTCCCGCCACTTCCAGTCTTTGATGTCAAGGGGAATGGACCCCTTTCCGGTTCCAGATTCGAGCAATCAGAGCATTCCATCCCAGTGATAGGTTCAGGGATGGTCATGTGACCCAGGGCCGTCTACTGGGAGGCAACAACCATCCTTGGGCTCTGGCTGGCGTACTGGGAAAGGAGAGTTCTCTTTTTCACTGGAGTCGTTGGTGGGCATCTTGCCACCGCGAGAGGTGGGCCCTGCCTAAGACAAGCAGGATTGAGAGATGGAGAGGGTCTGGCCGAAGTCAGTCTGGACTGGGGAATGTCTGTTACCTCCAACAGCCCCATCAGCACCTCGCTGGGGGAGGGCAGAGAATGAGGATAGCGGGAAAAGCAACGGACAGTGGTCACTCTGGGCTTCGTGCCACCGCCACTTTCTTGCCTGGCAAGGGCCCTGGTGAAAATGACCTGAGCTCACCAGATACCACGGGACATTGGAAGGCGCCTCTCCCACCCCCACCCCCCCTATTTTGTCTGCCAGGTATCAGTTTTTGCTTCTATCAGCTGGGTATGCCTGTACCGTGCAGACATTCTGGTTGGGCAGTGTGTTCATGTCCATGAATTACTTGTCTATGTCTGCTCCGGACCTTCATGAAAAACTTGAATGTCTTAATAGTGAGAGAAGAGCGCTCTATGTGCATTTATCACGCTAAGCGCTTTCCCAGCGTCATTGCCTCCCTGAATTCTCCGGGCACTCACCCTGTGAGGAGGATGCTGTGGCTATCCCCTTTGCACATGGGGATGCTAGCTTGGGAAGGAAGGCATGGGCCAAGGCCACGTAACGGTGAGCCAAGACTAGGCTCTTAAAGGGATCTTGCTTCCAAGGTGGCACAGCGTCACGGTTTCTGCATGGTTTTCTGCTTTTTATTTGGTCCTCACCTGAGCTCTGAATTGGTTGCTTATTCCCATTTGACAGATACAGAAACTAAGGTTCAGCAAGGAGCAAGGAACTTGCCTGAGGCTACAGAGAGGAAGTGGAGGAGGAGGACCTTGTCATGGACATTCTATAGGATGCTTTTAACTAGGTCACCGTTACATGCATTGCAGTCGGAGAGGGTTGGTGCTGTTATCATCTCCATTTTACAGATGAGGAGACTGAGGCTTACAGAATGAAGTCACTTAACCCAAGCGACATAGCTCATTATGATGGAGTCGAAATTTGATTCCAGGCAGTGGGATGCCACAGCCCATTCTTTTCAGCACTGTCCTATGCCATCTTTCCAGAAATAGGATCCGGACTCAGTCCGAAGCCTCCTGGACCACACACTGTCCCCATGATTTTGACTCACAAGAAACTCACAAGGGGAGGGCACAGAGAGAATGTGCCTAGCATCTCAACTTCATTGTTCCCCACTTGGCAGCCTCCTTCGGGTCAGGTAAATAGAAGTGATTCTGTCATTGTTTGTCCCTGGTCTTAATGACTTTCGTCTTTGTGTCTTCGGAGCCAGACCTCACCCCTGGGAAGCTGGCCTGGGGTCTGAGAGGCACCAGCTGCCTCTGTGAACAATGGTCTTTGTTCTTCACACTTTCCCTATCAAAGCCTCGCAGCAGGGATGGCCTTCAGAGGCGATGGACTCCGTGATAATTCCTGTGCCAGAGCTCCAGGGGGGGTTCAGGAAAGGAGGGGTCAGGTAGGTGTAACTTTGACCCAGTTAAGTAACGCTGGGGTCTGCTGTCCTCTGTGCTGGTAAGACTGAAGTCTATGAATAGCTTGGGTTATTAGCTCATCATATCTCGTGTGAATTGTTCTCTTGTTATCTTCTGGGGAGTAGCAAGTCTGGAAATGATATTGGTGGACAGGGAATATCAGCAATAACAATAATAGTAATAAGGATGACGATGATGATGGTAGCTATATTTATCATGCACTTACTTCACTCCGGGCACTCTAAGTATTTATATATATATATACACGATAATATTTAATTCTAGCAATGGCCCTGGAAGGTAGAACAGTTATTATTGTGCATATTTTTCAGATGAGGAAAATGAGGCTCAAGGAGAGGAAATAATTTCTCCAAGGTCATTGAGCTAGGCCTTGAACCCAGGTGTGTGTCAGTCCAGAGCCCACGGTTTTTACACTAAGTTCAGCTGGGTCTTTGCAAGAATGGACAAAGCAAGGGACACTGGGAGCAGGCACACCTGAGCTCAGCTCTTCGCCAAGCCATGTGACCTTGGGGTGGTGGCTTCTAAATCTCGGAGCCTCTTTTTACTCATCTATAAAACGGGGTGTCCTGATGCTTGCATACCAGTCAGGGTCCCTGCTGGAAATAGAACCTATCTCAAATGACTCAAACTATGAGAGTTTAATCAAGGGGCAACTTATAGAAGGGTGGACAGGGTTAAGTGAACAAACGAGGGGTGCTGAGGGCACCCAGAGTCTAGCAACAGCGGGCAACTGTCACTCCCCGTAGGCTGAAGGAGCAAGACACAAGGAAGTCAAGTTTGTGGAGCCCGGTGAGGGCTGGGGTCTCGGTGAATGTGGGCCACCTGGCAGGAACCGCAGCGAGGGACAAATATCTCTGATGTGGTCCTGAGTTAGGGAGGAGCTAGGGAAGAAACAGCCCACTTCTCTCTCCTCTTACTCTTTGATCTTCTGCCAGTGCCTCCCTTTGGATGATCCCAACCAGAAGACAGAGCACAAGGAATCATGGGAGATGGAGTCCACAGAGGTGTCACTTCTGGGGCAGAGCAGGACAGACAAGGGTGGGGAGTACGGGGAGAGGGCCAAGGGAGAGTAGCTAGGTCCCGCCTTCCAGGGTCCCTGTGAAAAGGGGGTAGGGTGACATGTGCAATACCTGCTCTGTAGGAGGCACGTTCCGTTTTGTTATAGGAGGAGGCGTGGGGGTATTTGTTCCTGATCAAAAGTGTCTTCTTTTCACAAGGAACAAAATGGCATCCTGCAAAAGGGAGTAGGTTTTGGAGTCAGACGGCTTGGACCCAAATCCCCCCCCCCCCACCTACTCCTATGACTCCAGAGAATTCATTTAACCTTCTTGTGCCTCAGTTTCCTCACCTATAACATGAGTAGTATCTACATCTCACAGGGGCTTGGAAAGGATTGAATGGGTTAAACATGGGAAGCTCTTAGGAGAGTGCCGCCTCCCCCCGGCCCCATCCCCGGCAGTCCTCAGTAAATGCTGGCTCTTGGTATATTTCTAGATGCTTACTTTCCAGAAGGGCTGTCAGATCAACAAAGAACAGAGTGAAATGTTTTGTCAGTCTCAGGAGTAGATATTGATTGGGGAACAGAGGTAAGAAGGCGACTTGGTGAAATGAGTCAAGGAAGGCCTGAGGAGGTGACATTTGAGCTGAGACCTGGAGGACGAAGGAGGAACCTCCAGGCCTGGAGAACAGTGGCCCAGGCAGGAGTGGCAGATGCAAAGGTCCTGAGGCAGACACAACGCGGGCCGTTCAAGAAACAGCAAGAAGACCATCGAGATTAGAAGTCGCGGTCAGAGATGTGGTCATGGAGGCCAGTGTAAGGGATTTGGTTTTTTCTCTGGTGAGATGAGAAGCCCCTAGGAGGGTACTACACTGAAAGTGGACATGACCCTATGTGTTAGTCTGGGCCTTCCATGAAGCATATACCAAGAAGGGGTTACCTGTGCAAGAATTTGGTTAGAGGAAGTGCCTGATTGAGAAAAAAACCAAGAGGGAACCAGAACAGGCTGGAGAACTGCTGGACGGCAATGTGGTCTGAAGGGCAGAAGGAGGGAGGGTCTGGCTGCCATGCAGTCTAAGGAGATCCAGCAAAGCGATGAGGAGGCCTCGGGCCGTCAGAGGAGTTCCCGGTCTCCCAAGAACAGGCTTGCCTCGGCGTCCCTGCCGTTTTCAGACATTGGCTGAAATGTGGCCCTCAGGAACCATAGCCTGTGGGAAATGTGGCCTCCCAGAAAACGCAGGGTGGCCTTCAGATCCCGGAAGTTGGGGCTCCATTGCGCTACTTGTAGTTTTTGGTCTGCGAGGTGTGTTCTCACCTTGCCCTACGCAACTTGCCTTTTGGACTTGATCTTGGGCTATGCCAAGAAGACTGGCTGGGGAGGTGGGGGGAGAGGCACACTTTGGATGGTGACCTCAGGCTGTAATTCCGAGGGCCCCCCCAGGCGACTCCAGATGGAACTCAGTGGGAGGCCAGACAGAGGTGTGTGCCTCCCAGTGAGTCAGGCTCTGCCTGGCTCCATCCCTGCCTGCCGAACCCCTGACACCCCCCAAATCCCCTGTCTCCCCAGAGGAAGTCAGGCCTGTAGCCCGGCTTCCTGCTATTATGCCATTTTTACAGCCTGGACTTGATTTAGGTGTTACACTCTTGCTAAGAATATGCCCTGACACTTGAAAGGAACCTTTATTATTGTCCTAATTTGTGAAGAATTAGTTGTTGCTTTTTTTTTTCTTCTTTCCTTTCTCCCCTTTCTTCTCCGCAGGGTCAGGCTGGAGCCCGGTGATTGTTGTTAAATTTAGATCTGGAACTATATCGGGCAGGGCTGGTGTCCCCAATGCTTTCACTTCTTCAAACAGGAAGGAAGGCCCCAGCTGGGGAGGTTTGGCGAGCCAAGAAGCGGCTCTGAAGGCCTCAGGGAAACGGGCTTCGGTGGAAACTGCTAGATGTGCGTAGGAGGGACCGGATTTAGAGAGCGTCTTTGTGTGGTTGAATCAAAAGATTCTCGCCTTCCCCCACCCCACCCCTGCACACCTCCACCCCCCCATCCTTTTGGATACCCCAGCAAGCCAGATATCCCACTGGCGGTTAGAATGTGGGAGCTAGGAGCCGTACTGTGTGGGTTCAAATCCCAGCTTTGCCACTTTCTAGCCATTTGATGTGGAACAGGGAACATCTGCCCGGCTTCCTCGTTGCCTCAGTTTCCCCATCTGTAAAATGGGCATAATGATGTTACTTTTCTGCTAAGGCCGGTGGTAGGTTAAATGAGACAGCACAAGGAATACACTCAGCACAGTGCTGGGTACATGCGTCCTTCATAGGTGTTAGCTGTTCTTATCGCCTTTGGGTTTCCTGGCTGGAGGAGCTTAAGCAGAACATGTGAAGGAAGGTCTTAGAGATAAAAAGGGTCCTGTGGGAGAGCCTTACATGATCAGTTTAATAATTCTGACTTGTTCATTAAGGATTAACTGGTAAGAGTTAATTAAGAAATATCACCGGCCGTCCAGAAGCCGGCGACTGATCTGCCTCGCCCGGGAACAGCGCAATGATGGTGCCAACTTGGGCCAGTGAAGCAACGTCCTCCACAACTAGACTGAAGAACAAAA
>NW_017731412.1:3744513-3770909 GCF_001890085.2 Hipposideros armiger | reverse complement strand
ATTGCATCTGCAACGACCCTATTTCCAAATAAGGTCACATTCTGAGGTATTAGGATAGGACATATGAAGTTGGGGGAAGGGAAATAGTTCCACCCATCATAAGAGGAAGCAGGCACATGGATGGGAAGCGTTTTGCCCAAAGTGCACCAAGGTAGTAAATGGTGGAGTTGGGATTCGAACCCTGGACAGTCTGACGCCACAGCCCGTACATACCCTTGAACCACGACCCTGAAAGCAACAATGAGCCTGAGCGCTCGGAACCCAGCCCGAGTGCTGTGACCTTGCTGTGTGCTGGCCTCAAGGTTACAGTGGTCAAGGAGATGGGAATAGGAGACGCTTAGTGAGGCAGGGTGGCTAATATCCGAAGGCTTGCGTCTTCAACACACAGATAAAAGGAGAAAAGGGCTTCCCCTGAGGAGGCAGCAAAAGGAGGGTGCAGAGCTGATGGAGATTGGCGGGTTATGCTTCCCGTCCCCCCCACTCCGTTCCCCCCTCTCCCTTCCCTGCCTGCTCCCTCCACCTGGACAGACAGCAGGAGCCAGCTGTCCTCTGAGGGGGAACAGAGCTGAAAGAGCCTGCTGAGAAGGGCAGAAAAACTGTTCCTTTGAGGACTTTATAGATTTCCCCTGCACAGAAAGACGTCCCCAGTCCCTCTGAAGGGTGGGGCTTAAGCGCTTAGCAGAGATATAAATATCTCTCACCCTTTTTCATAATTCAGGAGCCTGTCAATCATTGAAGGGAGACCAAGGCAAGAAGGTCTGTAAAGGTAGAGAAAGGACGCCCTGCAGTATTGACTCCCTGGCCACCCAGCCAAGTGACAGTGCTGATGTCGCAAGAAGCTTGGGGCCCATGGCACTGCCACTCCAAAATGTCCTGGCTGAGGGCAGTGCCAAGACAAGCTAAGTGTGTCACACAGGCATTCTAGATTTGGTGCGCATATAATATTCATCTAGATCTCAGTGAGCATTTACTCTCATCAAGATACTGCCCCCCAAATTATCACATTTAATCCTCACCAACCCCAAGAAGTAGGTATTATCACCTCCCTTTTACAGATGAGGAAACTGAGACTCAGCAAGAAGTGGCAGAGTCAGGATTTGAACCCAGGTGGCCTGGCCCCAAAGCCCATGCAGTTCACCACGATGAAAGTCCACTTTCTGAAGGTAGAAAACTTCCAGTGCGCCTCACCAATCGCTTTGCCCTTCTCGAAATAGCATTTCTTTAAACAGGAGCCCAAAGTCACCTCGTGGCAAAGACTTGATTTGCATTTAAGGAATGTTCACCTTCTCCATGTGCACCCACCACCCGAGACCAAGGCTCCATCTTCTTGTGTCCTTAATGGACAGCATAGTAGCCCCGTCATGGGGCCTCTCAGCTCTCCTTTTGCCTCCTGTTTGTCTACTCTTTAAAGAGCAACCAGAGGGACCTTTGAAAAAACCACAGATCTGGGAAGTGCCTCAGGCAACTAAAGATAGAATTATGTGGTCCAGTAATTCCACATCTAGGCATGTACCCCAAAGAATCGAAAGCAGAGTATTAAGCTGACATTTGCACTCCCATGTTCATAATAGCATTATTTACAATAGCCAAAAGGTGGAAGCAAACTTAGTGTCATTCCATGGATGAATGGATAAACAAAATGTGGTGTATCCATACAATTAAATATTAGTCAGCCTTAAAAGGAATGGAACTTGGTATTACTTGGCCATAGAAAAGATTAAACACTGCCGTTTGCGACAACATGGATGGACCTTGAGATGATTATTAATATGCCAAGTGAAGTAAGTCAGAAAGAAAAAGTTGAGAACCATATGACTTCACTCACATGTGGGATATAAAACTGAAAGCAACAAAGGAACAAGACAAACAAATGAAGAAACAAAAACTCATAGACACAGACAATAATAGTTTAGTGGTTACCAGAGGGTAAGGGGGGGGCGGGGGGAGGGGAGAGTTAGAAGAGGAAAAGTGGGTCAAATATATGGTGATGGCAGGAGGACTAACTCTGGGTGGTGAACACACAATGCAATATATAGATGATGTATTATAGAAATGCACATTTGAAACCTATATAATTTTACTAACCAATGTCACCCCAATGCATTTAATAAAAATTAAAAAAAAAAAAGGAATGGAATTCGGACACATGCTGTAACATAGATGGACCTTGAGGACATTATGCTAAGGAAATACGTCAGTCACAAAAAGACGAAGACTATGTGATTCCACTGAGATGAGGTACCTAGAGTAGTCAAATTTATGGAGACGAAAAGTAGAATGGTGGATGCCAGGGCCTGGGGGAAGGAGGAAACGGGGAGTTATTTTTTAATGGATATAAGCGTTTCAGTTTTATAAGACGAAAAGTCCTGGAGATGGGTGGTGATGATGGTTGCACAATAATGTGAATGTACCTAATGCCACTGAACAGTACATTTAAACATGGGTAAAATGGCATGTTTTAGGTTCTGTGTATTTTACCACCACAACAAATAATAGTTTAAAAACCTTGCAGCTCTGGTTGTCAGTTGGCTGCTCAGAATTCATCAGTGGTATCCATTGCTCTCAGGTTAAAATAAAAATCTTTACCTTGGCCTGAAAGAACCAGGTGGCCTCTGCCCACCCCTCTCAGCTCATCTCTTAGAGTAAAGGAGTGAGATTTTATAATGTTCCAGTGCCTAAAACAAAGATAATAGCCATGGTTGTGATAATTATGGAGGACAGACTCCAAGGTGGCCCCATGATCCCTTTTCTTATTGTTCACACCGTTGGTTAAGCCTCCCCTCGTGAGTGTAGGTGGAACCTATAGACTTCCTTCTAAACAAATAGAGTAAGGCAGCAGGTTGGGATGTCACTTCCGTGATGACAGGTCACAGAATTGTAACTTCCGTCTTGCTAGCAGACGCCCTGGCTGTCCCTTGCTGGCTTTGCAGAAGCCGGCAGCCATGCTGGGAAAGCCCATATGGCCAGGAGTCGGGCAGCCTTCCCCTGACATCCAACAGAAACCTGAGGCTCCCGGTCCACCAGGACACAAGGACCTGAATTCTTCCAGTGACCACATCCCCTGGGAGCTTCTCTCTTGCAGTTGAGACCTCAGCTCTGGCTGACACCTTGATTGCAGCCTGAGGCAAGTGACTCAGCAAAGCTGGGACTGGATTCTGGTCGGCAGACCTCATGACAGTTTGTTAAAACACATTGGTGGACGAGGCATTTAAATATGTAGACGCAAATCTGCGTCACTGGTCCACAATGTGTTAACACAACAATAGCTAACCAACCGTGCCCTTGACCCTGCATTTTGTTTTTCTTGTTTATTGTGTTAAAATACACATAACATAAAATGTACCAATTTAACCACCTTGAAGCGCCCAGTTCAATGGTATTAAATAAATTCCCATTGTTGGGCAGCTGTCACCACCATCTATCCCATCATTCTCTTCCATCTCGTGAATCTGAAATTCTATGCCTATTACCCTTAACTCCCCATTCTCCCTCCCCACCCCCAGTCCCTGGCAACCACCATTCTACTTCCTGTCTTTATGGTTTCGAGTACTCTAAGTACCTCCTAAGTAGAATCATGCAGCATTTTTCTGTGACTAGCTTATTTTGCTTTGCATAATGTTCTCAAGCTTTGTCCATGTTGCAGCATATGCCAGAATCCCTTCCTTGAAAGGCTAAATAATAGTCCGCTGTATGTACAGACCACATTTTGCTTATCCATTCGTTGGTGAGTGGACGCCTTGGGTTGCTTCCATGTTTAAGGTATTCTGAATAGTGCTGCCATGAATGCAGATGGACTGTTCCTGCAGTTTTGAGAGCTCGCCTTGTGCAATTTACAGATCTGAAGTCACTCATGCATCCATCCATTCATCCATCCATCCATCCATCTTTTTGTTCATTTAGCAATTTCTTCAGTCCTCCCTGGGCCGAATCGGAACCCAACTTTTTCTTACTCCCTCCCTGGTGACACAGTCAGGGGTTCTAACCCCTCCAAGCCTCAGTTTGCTCTTTCTACCGGGGAGGTCGGAAGGACCCATCTCTGTGCCGTGCAGCAGGCGCTCACTGTCTGGCCCTTGCATGCCTCCTTCCTTCCCCTCCATCCTGCCTCTCATAACACACTCTTTTGTCACTTCCAGATATGACAGCCCACCCCCCCCCCTCCAGGGGACGTGGCCTGATGAGATAAATAAGCCCACCCTGTGATGCCCACGTGGCCCACGTGCCACCTGTCCTTCTTCAGAAGAACCTGAGCCCAGGTGACTTCTGATGAGAAACCATGTGCCACCTTGACCCCCCAACCCCCTCTTTCTCTCTTATCCCCGGGGTGTGGCCCTGCTGGTTTAGGGTAATTAGGCCGAGCCAGAGATCCTGGGCAATGATGAAGCAGCAGCGAGTGGCCCAAATGTCTGAGGCCAGTGATGCTTATCTTCCTGCAGAGCCGGGAGGAGGAAAACGCACCCTTATCACTGCCCTTCTCAGACCGCCCTGCTCCTTAAGGGGCCTCCCACCTGCTTGGAGGTTTCCCCCGCCAACATTCTTCTGCACTTGGGCTCCCACTGGGCAGGAAGCAACTGCTGCCTGAACCCCCAGGACATCTCAGCTGGCACTGTCATTTAGCCTGGTTCTCAGAGTTCCCCAGGGACCGGGGGAGGGGGAGGCAGAGGGGGCTTCTCTGTGTGGCCATGTCGCTTGTGGACGGGGGGAGGCCGAGAGCTGATTCTTTGGAAGATCCTGTTACCTTCTTCTCCTTCTCCCCAGTGACAGAGTTTCTGTAAAAGAGTAACACCAACAATTACCCAACAAATACAACCTCCCTTCTGACCCTAAATGTCCCAAACCAAATATACAAATACCAACGCAGCAGGATTCACGGATGGATTGCAACCACTTGGTTCTGCAGCTCACCTTCACCTCTCTAAGCCTCAATTTCCCCAACGGTACAATAAGCATAAGAAAACCTACCCCCAGTCTTGTTATGAAAATCAAGATCACCCATCTCTTTGTTGGCCCTTGATAAATGTTCCCTGGTAAGGAAGACCTCAGGGGGTGGTCTGTTTTCCAGGCAGTAGAGTAGAACGGGGCAAACCTCCTGCACGTGAGTCCTGCACTTGAGTGCCAGCCTAGTGACTTTAAGCAAATGACATCCCCTTTCTGAGCCTCAGTTTCCTCATCTATAAAATGAGGCTATTAAATCGCACATTCTCCTCTGTAGGGCTCGCGTGCAACCTCAAAGTCACAACGAGCATGCATTTAGCATAATTCCGGGTGAATATGAAATGCTCACCAACTTTGGCCCCATTTCTGTTCATTCCCACGTACGTACGGGGAACCCCTGCAGAGAGGAAAAAAGATTTCCGCCAAACTGGTCTGGGCCCTTGTGATTCTGCTTAGCTATGCTTCTCAGGCTCTTAGGTTACCTAGAAATGTAACCCCTGGTAGTTCTCTTAGATTCCCCAGATAAAAATCTGGGTAATTACTGCCTTTGTCCCTTTAATGAGCTATTTCAGTGTCTGTTGTTTAAATAATACAGCAATTATCTGTTAGAAATACTGGCCTCTGGGTTTCCATAGCCTCGCTTCTCCAGGGTGGCAGATGGGGGCTACGCTCTGCTCCCCTCTCCCCCCGCCCCCCATTTCCGGGTCCTTCCTGCAGGTTGGGGAGAGCTGCCCTCAGAACTTAACCTGTAGGCTTGCCCCACAGGCCTGGAGAAAGGCCTGCTCCCGGGACCATGGTTTCCTCTTGATGGTCCTTCAGCTGACATTATACCCTGCAGGGTTTCTCACACCACGGATTTCATGACAGTCCCACTTAACCTGTGACTTTGTACCTTGGAAATACCATTCATTGCCCACCACAGAGCAGGACAAGCATATAGCCTGGGTTCAAATCGGATTTCACTACTTTCTTGTTCAGTGACTTGGGCAAACGAATGCACCTCTTTGAGCCTAGCTGTTTCCTCATCTGTTCAGTGAGGGCAGTAATACCTTGGAGAATCCATCTTGCCTAAACCTTCTCCCAAATGTTCCTCCCTTGTGTCACTAACCCGCTCAATAACCTTCAGGGGCTCCTTGCTACCATGGGAGTGAAGTCTGAGTGTCTTCTCCCAGAATTCAAAGCTTTGCATTATGTGGTTTGCACCTGCTTTTCCCTGTCCTATGTCCATTTCTGAACTACCTGTTCTACCAAACTTGTTTCCTCATTGCCCCATCATGCCAGGCCCTTCCAGTCCCCTGGCCTTTGCTCAAATGTCCCCGGTGCACGGAATGCCTTTTTCATGTCAGCCCCATCTGTCTTAACTCGTCCTACCTGACCAGCTGGCACCACCTTTAGCGAGCCACTTTGCCTCTTGCATCAAAGTTAACACCTGTAAAAGGGGGATCAGAAGATGACATACTCAGAGTGCTCTATCCAGGAGGCAATAAAACAGTATCCGTCAAGGGAAGAGCACAGTACTTGGTACATAGGAAGCTCACAGCTAGCTGTTCTTTCTATGGCAATAGTTAAAATTCTCTCCCTTAAGCCCTCACTCAATAACCACCACTTCCCCGATTACTCATTTTGGCTCCTTATAACTCCAGGGGCAACTGCCTCGCTGATACTCCACCGATGGATATTTTCCTTCTGAGCACCATCCAAGGTGTTAATTACAGCATCTGAAGCCCTCGTTAGCGTGCTTTGTCCCTTGTTCCTATAAGGTCTCTTTGTATGACCTTTGTGCCACCATTGTGATGCAGAGCCTGTGTCAAAAGTTCCTGAAATCCATCTCTAGGAGCCGCCTTTGAGGCAGGAAGGTCAGAAGAGGAAGCTAGGAACAGTTGCTCCCAGAAAGTATTCTAACTTTGCCAGATACTGGAGAATATAAGGAGGAAGGGAAAATAATTCTGCAAAACACAGTGGTTCTTCTCATGTGCGCTCAGCTTTTGACTCTGCAAAGCAGTTACAGTCACATTGCATTCCTTAATGAAGACTCCAGCACAACTATGAAGTGAGTACTATTTGTCCAATCCACTGGTGGCTCAGAGACGTTCAATGAATTACCTAAGCTCACACAGCAGGTCAGTGACAGAGATGAGGTTTGAATTGAAATTTTCTTCCCCTAAATACAAACACGCTCAAATAGTTGGACTTCCTGTGGCAGGAACCCTACTTTTCAGCTGAGCACGTGGCCACCTGGCATAAACAACCACATTGTCCAACTTCACTTGCAGGCAGTTGTGATCACATGACTATGCTCTAGCCAATGAAACAAGGGCAGAACCGATGTATGGGACTCTTAGGAAGACTGCTTACATGGAGTTGACTCAGCTGGGAGACGCCTGCTTTCTCTCTGCCTTCTTTCCTCCTTCTTTGGGATTGCAACTCACATGTGATGGCTGGCGCTCCAGCAGCCATTTTGAGCCATAAAGCACCCATGAGACTTGATTGCGAGCTTGAAAGCAGAGCAGGAAAAATGAATACCAGGTCCCTGACATCGCCACTCACCTGCCACGTAGCCTTGAACTGACTTCCAAACTTTTGTTCGATGCCAGAGAAATAAATGTCTGCCTTGCTTCAGCCACGGTTATTTTGATTTTGCTGTCACTCAGTCTCCTTCCTCCTGTACTTGCTCTGATGCACCCTTTTTATATATTCTTATGGCATCCTGTTAGGTCCCCTTTATAACACTCATCACCGTTGAAATGCATTATTTATTTTACAGTTGTTATTGAATCTACACATCCGTTAATAGCATGCAGCTCCGTGAAGGCAGAGACTGTATCTTTCTTATTTGTTGTTACTTCCTAGCAGATGGCAGAGAGCCAGGCTGGGGGTAGGGTGGGGGGGCCTGGTGATTATTTATAGAATATTCCTGACTCTGAGCCTCTCCAGCAGGTCACAGTCAGTAACACAGGGAAAGAGCTACCTGCCTTTTCCTCTCAGTCTCACTCATTCATATTTCGCCTGGGTTCCCTTTGGCTGCAAGTGCTGGGACTATCAGGATGAACCAGCCCCAGTGGGGAGACCTAGATTCAACACACAGAAAACACGAATTCTCCTTTGTCCCCAAGTCTGTGTCTTCTGAGTCACTTCTATGCTCAGCTCTGAGAATACATCCCAAAACAGATGGGGAAAGACAGAAGCGTCCAAGGGGGGGTGAGTTCCTTCTCTGATGCACTTCCAGGTCACCACCAGGAAACACGATGAACTTCCGGGGGGTGAGAGTGTAGGCAGAGGCGTGTAGGACTTCCTGAGTTCAGACCATTAGCATCATGATTGACGTGTAGTATTCTGGAGTCAACACAGCCTACTTTCATTTTCATCTGACACTTTCTACCTGTGGGACCGGAGGAATTCCACTGACCTCTCCTCTACGCCTCGGTTTTCTCATCTGCAGGTGGGAGCAGTTCTGGTCCCTCCCTCATAGCTTTGTTGAGAAGACGAAACGAGGGAGCTTGAGTGTAGACCGTAGCACGGAGCCAGTGCCTCTAAACAGAGGACTATTTTTATGCGCGTATGTATTATAATCCATTTAGAAGGGCTTGCGGCCGTGACTGTTTTGTAACTGTGACCCCATTCTGGGTCTTCTGAAACCTTCCAGATGGGCTGGAAATTGACTGTGATGGATGATGGCGCCGAATTGGGAAGAAATAATTCATTCTCAACCAGCCGTGCGTTCTTTACCAGATGATGTGCAATGTAAAGCGCTCGTATCTAGCCTCATGCCCCCTCCCCCAGTAAATGTCTCTTATTGTCTTAGCAGGTGTTCATTATTCCCTTGAGCCTATCGGTACGGGTAGGCCTGGTTTTATCAAAGAGCAGGGAGTGTTTGATGTTTGGGCCGGGGTGTGCACCCAAGAGTCTCTTAACAGACACACCGGCTTTCATGCAGGATTGTGAATGGCAGAGGGTAATCCTTTTACCAGGTTCTAAGTCGAAAGGACTCTGGTGTAGCTTTGGTTGTGGGACCCAAAAATCTATCATGTGCTTGGCAGATCTTTGGGTTTCCAAGTGGGCCCTGCCTGCGTTTTGCTCAGAATCAAATTCAAGTGTTTTGCTAAAACGCTGCAAGGCATAGGACGTGCTCTCTAAGCATGTATACTAGAGGGACCAGGACTCCAGATTGATCCTCAGCTGTGCAGGTTACCCAACAGGAGATGGTGCCACCCAACTACCTGGCAAAAGAAAGTTGCATCCAAAAAACATGGCCGTACAGTGGTTGCCTGGCCGATGGGTGTCTGTAGTACTTCCTGAGAAAGTATGGGCCGTTCATAGCGGCCAAACGAGCTGACTTTGTTTTTTAATTGCGGTGAAATTTATATACCATAAAATTAGCTATTTTAAAATGTACAATTCCGAGACACTTAGTACCTTCACCATGTTGTGCAACCACCCCCTCGATCTAGTTCCAAGGCATCGCCCCAAAAGAAAACCCTGTACCCATTAATCAGTCACTCCCCATTTCCTGTTCCTCCCAGCCCCTGGCAACTACCAATCTGCTTCTAAATCCTTCTGTCTTTAAGGATTTATCTATTCTAGACATTTCCTGTAAATGGAATCGTGCTATGGGCGACTTTTTGGATCTGGCGTAGATCACGTAGCATAATGTCTTTCAGAATCCTCCATGTTGTGACATGTGAGACTTTCATTCCTTTTGATGGATGAATAATATTCCGTGAAGGGAAGTACCACTTCTTTGGCTCCGTTCATCCATTCACGGACATGTGAGTTGTTTTCCGCTTTTGGCTGTTGTGAATAATGCTGCTATGAACGTTCATGGACAAGCATTTGTTGGAGTCTTGTTTTCAGGGTTTTTTTTGGGTTTTTTGTTTTGTTTTGTTTTGTTTTTGTGGGGGGTGGCCGGTCCATAGGTGTGGAATTAATGATTCACTTGATAATTATATGTTTAACTTTTTGAGCCTTCAGTTGATTTGTTTTTGTGCATGTGTGAGACACTCCTCAGAAAAACCTGGAGCAGGGTCAGCTCAGTGTACAGACAGCTCAGCTCTTGTGGGAAGGGTAATAAAACAAGCTGGGTTATTATTGCTTACGCAACCTTCTTCAGTGCCATGGGTACTAAGAAAACCTTTACATTAGATACACAGAATTTTCCATTTTCTACCAAGCGCTGTCGTTACCCCATTCTCCTATGATTTCCCTAACAGCTGATTGGGGGTAGACAGCTGGGAAGTTTGTGCACATTCTCCTGAGAATCTACGGGTCTGCCAGAATGTCTTAACCATGACTCTGTCCGTTGCTCTATGAAGCAGTCCTTTTAGCAAATCTCAGGAGCAGATGGTGGGGACCCTGTCACCTCCTGGATCTAGGCTGGATGGGAAAGTTATCAGTGCAGGGATTCTGGCTGGTGGAGGAGCCCCCGCTCCAGGAACATCAAAGCCACCACCTCTCAGTTGGTGAGCCATGAGCTAATTTCCCCGCCTGGCAGGGTTTTCTCAGCCCCGAATCAGCACCCTGCCATGTTAGCTGAGATCAGAAGAACCGAAACCAAGGGTGAGCGTCCTAGGAAGGGCAACATGAATGTCTAGTGGCTTCTTCATCTTCCCCAGTGTCTCCTCTTCAATGTCCTCACTCGACCGTAAGCTCCTTGAAGACATGGACCATGTTTTCACGGACCATGTTTTCACGGACCATGTGATGACCACACAGCAGGTGCTTAATAAATGCAAAATGAATACATGAATACATAATGACTTTTTCTGATTTCCTTCAAAGAAAGGCCATGGATCAGGGAGAGAATCATACAAAATATAGAGAACATCTGTATCTATCAGAAAGAGGTTCGAGGTGGCTTTGTATTCCAAGCTTCTACTATTGATTATGCCAGGTCTTGAAGCACTTTAGGGCCTTCCCACCCGCTTGCCACCTGCTGTTCCCACTACCTGGATGCCCTTCCCGCAGGCGAGGTGCTTGCTGTCATTGCCTTGATATCTCTGCTCAGACACAAGTCATCCCCATGGAGGCTTTCTCTGAGCTCCAGTATAAAAATAGCATCCCCTAGGGCCGGCCGAGTGGCGCGATGGTTAAGAACTGGCTTGGGACGCCAGAGGGCCCCGGTTCGGATCCCACATATGAGGGCCAGTGACACTGCCCTCCACAGCTAAGATGCTGAACAACAACAGCTCAACCTGGAGCTGGGCTGCCGTGAGTCCCCGGCGACGGCGTAGGCTGCAGCCCCTGCGGCAGTGGGTTGCCATGGGCTACCGTGTGTAGCCAGCAGCCACCGTGAGCAGGCTTCCAGAAGCCGGTGACTGATGTGCCTCGCCTGGGAAGAGCGCAATGATGGTGCCAACTTGGGCCAGTGAAGCAACGTCCTCCACAACTAGACTGAAGAACAAAAAAACAGCAACTTGTCTGTTCCCCTTCCCCCAATTCTCCAGCACTGTTCCCATCCCCCAATTCCCCAGTTAAAAAAAAAATAGCATCCCCTAACCCTCCAACATGTTTGTCAGTTAATATTTGACACATCCAAAAGAATATATGCAGCATCTATGTAAGTTATGAAAGCTCGGTAATAAAATAAACACTTGTGAGCCCCCACTCAACTGGAGTTAAAACATGGCTATTTCTGTTGGATCTGCCTCTACTCTCCGTCCCAGTTCCGTCCTCCTCCCTGGCCCTCACTCCATTCCAGCATAACCACTAGCATGGATTTCGACCCTTTGCCTAGATTGATGTATAATGTAGCATTTAGCACCACCTGACTTAGTATATCTCTATTTGCTTGTGTGTTTGCTGTCTGTCTTTCCCCAAAACCTAAGCTCCAACAAAGGCCAGGGATGTTGTCTGCTTGGTTCTTTACTAAATTCACCGGGTCTGGCACATAGTAAGCCCTGAATAAATATTGATTGAACAAATGAGTGAATGCAAGAACATTGGTGGTGGAAGTTCTTTCTTATCCATGATGGCTATTTCAAGGGTGGAAGGTGAGGGAGAACTTTAATTTGCCTTTTCTTGACTCTCTAAGCTCCTTGAAGACAGCTGTCATACCTGATGGGAAAGCATGGACTGGGGAAGGAGACGGACCCAGTCCGACTCCCACTGGGTCCCTGGCTCGCTGTGTGATGGTGGGCAAGTCCATCTGCACTCCTTCCTTGTACAATGAGAGAAAAGATGGCGTCTAACGAATGGGGGCCATGTAGTCAAGTGCTTAAGGAACAGTAGGCAGTTTGTATAACTTGAGTGCTTCCCCCAGAAGGTTATTCTTGGGGAAGATGCTATGAGGGAGTCTTTGGGTAGCACCTGTGACTCACTATGGCTGAATTCTCTTCTGTAGGGAAGAGTATTAGAAGTAGGAACTCTTTAGACGGGATCTGACCCCTCCCTACTTCCCTTGCATTTTGGAGGGTGGTCTACATAATTCATCACAGTTGCTGGGTCCTCCTGGGCCCCAGGCATCTGTATTTATGCCATAGTCTTGTTCCCACAATGCCCTCAGCCTCCCCCATGCCCCCTACCCCTACCCCACACACATCCATCCTCTGCTTGGTTACCCCCTCTCCATCCTCAAGACTCCACCCCGATACCATTGGAAGCACTCTCTCCTGACTCTGCCCAGGCTGTTAGATGTCTCTCCTGGGTTTCTCTCATCCCCCGTACTGAGTTCATTCCCATCTTACTGCGTCATATTTGCTATCCTGCTTTCCCCTTCATGCCGCAAGCACGTTGTCTCTGAAACTGCCCTTCATCTCCAGGGCTCAGCATCCAGACCACAGAGATGTCCCCGGCAATGGTGTGGAGGGAATGAACGACCAGGGGACTCTTGTGTCATTTCATCGCACAATGAGGATGTGGATGGGGACCCCATGAAATGGCCTTACTATGCAGAATAGCTGGTCTGAGCAGTCGGCTTGGTTTTGTGCAGACGTTGGGAATTGCACAACTTTCTGATTGTTTTTTTGCATGCTGGCTGCCAGGAAGCTGAGGGCCAGATGTGGCGCTCACCTGGTAAATAAACAGATCATGTGGGAGGGACGTGAATGTCTCTCCGCTGTTTAGCTCTCAACCTGGATGGTCTTGTCTATTTTCAGGGAGAAAACGCACCTAAGCTACTTTTACCTTCGGTTATTTTTGTCGCATTGTATGTGTTGTTGGAAGTGGCCTCAAGACCTTCCTTGAGTAAAACCAAAACTCAGCCAACTAGTATGAATGTCTTTTTGCCACTATAAGAAATCACCGCAAACTCAGTAGCTTAAAATAACACAAATTTACCCTGATACAGCTTTGGAGGTCAGAAGTCCAAAATGGGTCCTAGTGATGACATTTAGGGCCCCTCTGGATAAGCCAGAATATTCTCATCTCACAAGCTTTCATTGAACCACAGCTGCAGTGTCTCTTCTGCCATGAGGGTGACATAGTCACAGGTCCCTGGGGTTCCAGGGATTCGGGAGTAGACATCTCCGCAGGGCCATGCTGCCTGTCACGCCATCTAACCCACCATCTAGTTAATGGTTATTTCGGATGTGAAGGCAACGCATGGTGACCCGGGGTTTCCATCACGTAGTGCAGTCATCTTTAAAAACCTTTTAAGATCAGCAACGATGACAAGGGAGATGGAATTTTTCGTTTTGAAGTGCAGCCTTTCCAGGGAAATCGGGGTGTAAGTCTAAATGAATTGGGGGAAGAAGTCCGTCCGGAGTCCGTGTCTCAATGGCTTTCGTTTTTTTTCCATTCTCCTTCCTTCCTCCCTCTCCTCCTCTCCTGCTTGTTTTGCCAGGAGGTACCCAGGGCCCTGAAGCAATTCCCCCCATAAAGATCAAAACCTGTGAGGTTTCCCAAGCCGTGCCCCAAAGCTGACAGACACCTCTCCTGATGATTTTCAAGCATTGCTGACACCCAGTTTTAATTAACCAGACGGAGAAGTATTGTGTTGGCAGAGAGTCCAAGACATTTTCATATCAGCTCTTGACAATTCAGCTCCCAAGGGAAAGCCCGGCTTGCCTTTCTGGTTTGTCTTGTTTAAACCTCCTTTTGATGACTCTGTAAAAGTCTGACCTTCTCAGGCACTGTCAGCAGGATGCTTGGAACAATTGGCCCTTCTCTTCATAGTCAGATTTTTCTACATAATAAAGCTCCCTGGGTTGCCCTCGGCAACACTTCTTCCCTCCCCTGCCTAGATTTACTTGCTCTGTTGAATCTAGTCACTCCGATCCGTTGAGCAGATGTATTTCTGGATGTCGCAATCCTGTTCCAGGCCCCAGTGGGAGCAGAAAGCAGTTTGGGTCGTCTCTATTCCCATGGTGTGAATTCCAGGCACTGCTGCGAGCGATCCGAGCGTTTTCATGCTGAAAACAAACAAACAAAAAAGCTGAAAAACTCTACATCCCTCTTAAGAGGTCGTACTTTTCCTGACTCTGCCTTGTCCTAAGGAGAAAAGTTTGGGGTCAGAGACTGGTTTCAATCTCTTGCTTCACTTATTGGCTGTATCACATTAGCAAATGACCTGAGCTGACTCAATTTCAGTTCCTTTATCTGGGAGTGGTGTGGGGTGGGGCACACACACACACATCCACAAGCATGTGAAACGCCAGGGCAAATTTCTGTGATCACAAACATATACATATCTGAAACTTGACACCTGCTACAAAACTTTAAGTAAGTACAGAGAGAAGCATAGACAAGCAGGGGGGGAATTATAGTCAGAATGATTGGGTTATGCTACTGTTTATGAGCTGCGTATTAGGACTTTTCTCTGCCTCAGTTTCTTCATCGGTAAAATGGCCATACTAAGGATACCTTCAGAGCTAGCTGGGAGTTTAAATTACTTCATACTTGGAAAGGGCTCAAAGGAGTACTTGGCACATACGCAATAGCTCTTCTTATTTTTATTGTCATCCTATAAGATGGAGATAATCATTCGAGATCCATGCGAGGGGCTGGGTAGCAGGAGTTCAATGAATGTTAACTGTTATTATCATGGGCGATCATTCTCTGCATTTGGGGCTGGAGTGAAGAAAATGGTACTGCGGTTAGTGTGGAAGATTGACAGGGAAGACTAAAAATTGCTGAAGGAGTGGAAATGGTCAGCGGAGGCAAAGGAATACGAGTTTTCATAAGAAATGAAAACTGACAGCCATCAAATGCTTTAGGACCATGTTTGAGGAGGCTGAGTCAGATACTGAGGCTGAGCCCAAGAATTGCACCCTTGCGCCTGAACCTCTGCGCTGCAGAAGATAAATGACACGAGTCATTAAGGAGAAATTGAGCTGATGTGACCGTTTTGCCTTTCAGCGCGCCCGTAAGCTCGGAGCGCTTTTCATGGGTCAATATTTACCTCCTGAATTGAGAAATGGAAGTCAATACTTACTTCCTATTTGTTAGTACATCTATTTTCTGTACACTACATATAAGCGGCCTATACACACAGGCACCGATGCATTAATAGCTATATCAATAGAAAATCAACACTGATCATTTACTTTTAATGGCCATCACCGCTGAAACACCAACAGTGCAATATGCTGAGGACAGAGAGAAACACTCAGCGTGATAGATGTCTGGTGGATAATTGATTCCGTTTAACAACTTCCTTTCCTAATGGTGTTAATTGCATTAATCAACGGGCTGATTTCATCAGAGGCTTTCAAAGGCCCATCCTGGAGGTTGCCAGCTCTTTCTCTGGTTGATGGGTTAGTTCCCAGGTGAAGACACCCAGGCTCGATTTATAATCATCAGCAAAACTATTTTCATGCTGACTTGCCACCCAGCCAATTGACCTGTTTGGCAGCCCATGGTCCTTCTAGAATTCTTGGGCCTGGTCAGTTGGGTGGATCGGATCTAGTGCGCTGCGTGGTTGGTGGTGGTGGTGGTGGTGGTGTTTTGGGCTGCCCAGAATTATGTTTTCCCTTAATAGTTCCTCCAGTACCTTTGTGAGCACTCAGTCATCTTCATGCTGTGTTGTTCTCGCGGGCAGATGACCTATGCTAAACCTATAGACCCTCGCTTTGGAATTTAAATCTTGAGCAGAAGGACTCAAGGACAGAGGGAAAAAAATATGCTTAAAACACATTCATCTCCGTGGGAGTGTCCAGACAAAAACCTGTCCATCTGCTCCCAAAGCGTCCAGGAAATTCCTGGTTCTTGAACATTTTCTTCTGTCTTCTTGAGTTCGCCCATATCCTTTTAGGGGGGTCCTTTTTGGCTTACGTTACCCAGAGTCAGTCTCTGTTGCTTGCAGTCAAACAGTCTTGACTGGTTCACTGGTCAAATTGGCTTTATCACCCGAGCCAGCTCCAATCGATTGGTACTGGCCATGTGGAGTGTTGTGTTAAGAAGGATTCAGAGGACTTATCTAAGACTATGGAAAGAGCACAGCACTCAGTCAGCAATATCTGCGCAGGGTAAATGTGAGGCGGAATGAGGTGGGAGTGGAATAGTACTGATGCCAAGTGTATGCCCGAGGCCTAAAGGCATAGAGCACAGTGTTGAACGGAGGGGGGACCCTAGAGCCCACACGCCTGAGTTCTCATCCTGATTCCCTCACTTCCTACCTGTGTGATCTTGGACAAGTCCCTTACCTCTCTGTACCTCAGTTTCCCCTTCCATACGATGAGGATATTAGGATCCCTTCCCCAGGAATTTCTGAGAGAACGAAATTGGTTAATAACAAGGAAAGGACTGAAAACTAGATTTGGGACACCATAAGAAATAAATGAAATATTATCTGTTACTACTGGTGTGGTGTCATTGTTAGACTTGGCATGTGGACACTAGACACCTGAGCAGTGAATAAATGCCTGAGTAAACAGAAGAATGGGTCAGGTGCGGTTTCCAGGTAAAACGATCAATTTTAGAATATTCAGCAGATGAGAGTCTGCGACTGTTGCCATCTTTCCCTTGATTTGGCTCTCTGAGGTTGTCATCTTTCTACCAGGCGCCTGTGTGCAATTTTGGCTGAATCTCCCTTTACTAGGTTTTCTATAGGAGGTAAAACTATGTGATCAAATTCTCTCTGTCTCTCTCTACCCCATGTTGCTGTATGTAAGCCACATTCCTATTTAACATCTGCTGCATCTTTCTCTTGAAATAGATCATCTTGAAAATCTTTATTTCTAGCCATTGCCTTTTGCCTGTTACTACTATGTGTTGTTGTTTTGATAACGAAACGCATTTCTAGGGCAAAGGCAGTAATGTCTTTAAAAAAAAACACAACTGACTGGAAGCTAAATTTGCCTCATTCTTTTTTTTTTTTTTTTAGATTTTTTAAATTGGGGAATTGGGGGATGGGAACAGTGCTGGGGAATTGGGGTAAGGGGAACAGACAAGTTGCTGTTTTTTTGTTCTTCAGTCTAGTTGTGGAGGACGTTGCTTCACTGGCCCAAGTTGGCACCATCATTGCGCTCTTCCCAGGTGAGGCAGATCAGTCGCCGGCTTCTGGACGCCTGCTCACGCTGGCTGCTGGCTACACACGGTAGCCCATGGCAACCCACTGCCACAGGGGCTGCAGCCTACGCCGTGGCCGGAGACTCACAGCAGCCCAGCTCCAGGTTGAGATGTTGTTCAGCATCTTAGCTGTGGAGGGCAGTGTCACTGGCCCTCATATGTGGGATCTGAACCGGGGCCCTCTGGCGTCCCAAGCCAGCTCTTAACCAACGTGCCACTCGGCCGGCCCTGCCTCATTCTTAAGAGGAAGCTTGTTAAACAAATTTTAATCCTTATCCAGGAAATATTCTTTTTTTTTTTTTTTAATTAAAAGTTCATTGAGGTGACAATGGTTAGTAAAGTTACATAGGATTCAGGTGTACACTTCTGTAATACATCATCTATATAGCACATTGTGTGTTCACCACCCAGATTCAGGAAATATTCTAAATATGTATCAAATACATATGGTATCTATCTATTTATCTAGCTATCTATTATTTATTAATCTCATTTCCATCACAACAGCTAATGTTTACTGTTATCCTGTGTCAGCCACTGTGCAGGGTACATATATGTTTGCATTGAAACACCCCAAAAACCTAACAGAGAGATGCTGTTTCCCCACATTTCACATCTGAGGAAACTGAGGCACACCAAAGTGCAGCAACCCCACTGCTCGTGGTGGACGGAGCTGCGACTGGACCCAGGTAGCCTGGTTCCTGGGTTTCTTGATGCCCTGCTGCTTTTAAACACTCTTCATTTTCAAAATGTAATAAGCATGAAAAGTAGAAAGGAGAAAATAAAAAACCGTTCGCCACCCCACCATCCTTTGAGTAAGTCGAAGGGTTCTTATTGTAACCAGTGGAGTTAATATCAGAGCCGGCAGTGACTGCGTGCCTGGTGAGTGCCAGGCACCATAACAGGTGCTTCGTGCATAGAATGTGCACAGTGAACCTCTGAGGTAGGTGCTGTTATCGCCTCTATGTTACCGTACAGAGGCAGACACTGCAAGTCTTTGTTGGGTCCCCCTACATGATGCCCTGACCTGAGGCAAGCTTTTGGGTGAATGTGGTTGATGTGGGCGGTGATCCCGGAGCACTGGGTAGAGAGAGTGGGGAAAACAGAATAGAAGGTGGCCAGCCCAGCATAAGCAGTAGCAGGTCAGCCCTGTGGGCAACTGGGGCACCGTCCCCCCTGGGAAACTGACAGGTGGTACAGAGCACACACTGCAGATAAAGGGCCAGCTACCATCAGTGACTGAGGGCCACTGTGCAGGGGCCTTAATTCAGGCCACTTCCTTTGTGTCTGAGCCCAGGCAAAGCCCTAAGGCTGACAGCTGGAAGTCTGACCGCTTTGTATTCAAATGGGGAGGACCAAGGAGGGGTAGGGAGGGTGCGTGTGGCACTTGCCACACTCGGGGTAGTTACCTTCCATGCTCAAGGTCACACAGCTACTGCGGGCAACCAGGTTAAAAAAATCAAGTCCTTGATTGGTTTCACGAATCCCAGAGAAAAGTCATGGATTCCTCATTCCCTCGCCATACCTTTTTTCCCCGCCCCTTTTCTACCCTCCACCTGGCCCCGGTCAAATCTGGGATCCCCATCAGCTTCCTGGAAATAGACTCAGCTTCCCGGGTATTGATGATAAGAGACAACTACATCACTGTGTTTTTGTTTGTTTGTCTTTGTTTTCTTACCAGTTTGGGGGGACGTGTCTAAGACACTGGCTCCTACTGCCTTCTGACGCAAAAATGATTTCAACTTGGTTGCCTCCCTTCTATTGAAGGCCAGTGCATTACTATTAGTAAGAGTATTGATTTTTTTTTAAAAAAATGAGCCTTTACTGAACCTATTTAACAGCTATTGAACTTCCCATGTTTAAATATTTACTCTACGTGATCCCAACCTGTTGGGCGGATGGGTGGTCCCTGCTCGGAACGTCCATCTCTGCAGCTCTCCGAATAGAAAACTTCAAACATTACGTATTAATTGGTATGTTCGGGGAACTGGGTGTTCAGCGAAAGTGATTTTTATGCATAACTGAGATTTAACATGGCAGTCTCAGTGCCCGGCCTACGCCAACTCTTGTTTGGGTAATCTTTGCATCCTCTTTCACCCATGGTGCCCATTCATTCATTCATTCATTCATTCATTCATTTATTCACTCTCTCTGTGCTGGCTACACAATGGTGAGCTAGGCCAGTGTAGAAAAGACAATTGCATGTTTCCTTGACGTATCTTATGATCCATCATTTTCAATAAATCGTCTCCAAGTTTGAAGATGGAAGGCAGAGTTTCTCAAACATTTTGGGGGTTATCTTTGAGAATCTGATGGGAGTCAAGGAGCTTCCCCCTGTGACTTGCTCAGTTTTCCTGAACTTTCAGCCTCGGGGGTCCTGGGAACCCAGACCAAGAATCCAGGGAAGTTATGTCTGGAAGCTTTGTCTCTTTGTTTACCAAACTTCTAATACCAAATCATCTTTTCCTCCCCATTTGTTTTCTAAAATTTGAGCAAAGTAAAGGACATTGGTTCATTGAAAGTTCTAGCCACTTAGGAATTCATATGCTCAATGTCAGTCCTTTGTGTTACTCACCTATTCTTTCTAAGTTCACTTTACCTGGACAGTGAAAATTCCCCTCTCCATTTTCAAGAAAACCACCATACTTAGATTCATGGGACAGATACACAGAAATTCTCATCCTCTCTCATTATTTTATTTAAAACTTCTCTAAAAAAGATAAGAAATGACCCTTTTATGTCTTGCTCAGCTATAGTAATCATCACAGTTCCTGCCAAGCCCAGTCCATTGCTTTCTGGGGAATTCACCCTATTTGTTTGAAGGCAGTTTGACATCTGGGATTCTGACTTGCTTTTAATTGTAAAATTGAAAAATGTTTTATGTCCATCTCTTTCTAATGCAATATATAGTATATTTAAATCATAGAAAGCTTATTAAATGATACACCTATGTTCAATAAAAATTAAAAAGAAAATGATACACCTATGTTTTATCACATGTATGCACATATAATAGCTTTCATTGTTGAACATTTATTTTGTATTCTTGTGGTGTTTTTTTTGTTTTTTGTTTCTTTAATTCTTACAACAGCCCTATGAGGCAGCTATCGCTATCAGCCCAATTTTTCAGAAGAGGAATACAAGTTTGAGGGAGAATATTAATTTTCACAAAGAAAGTCAGTTAGAAAGTGAAGCCAGAATTTGACCCAAAGGTTTCTGGCACCAAATCTCATTTGTTGAATCACATGCTCTCTCAACTACCCAGAGGCAGCTTTTGTTGATATTTTGGTGTATTTTTTTTATCCTTGATTAAAAAAAAACAAACAAAAAACTATTTAAAAAGAAAATTTTATTTTGTATTCTGCCTTTTTCCTAGCATCAGAAGCATTTCTTTTTGCATGTCAGTAAAAGCTTTTTATATCTCTTTTATTGCTACTTAATTGTTACTTGGCCAATCTCCCATTAATGGACTTTTAAAATATGTCCAATTTCTTGTAGTATAAGTCACATCATAAGGGGCATTTTTAAGCATGAATTTTTGCATGGACTGATTTTGAAAATCAGGTTGTGGTTTTGAATTCTTTCTTTCTTGTTTTTTTTTCTTTTTCTTTTTTTTTTTGTTTTGCTTTTTTCTTTTCTGTCTTTTCTCTCTCTCTTTTTTATTTTTTGATGTCAGGGAGGTGAACATATTTTTCAGGTCAAGATGTCTTTGAATTTAATCATATCTCTGTCCTGAACCAATTTCTCAAAGCTGGACTCTTAAAGACACTTGAATCACGCTCTTTTCTGTGCCTAAGTGCATTTTCATTTCACTTTCACAAACACCAATGATATTTTAAAAACGTCTGAAGCGTGGGCCGTCTCATTCCATCTATATGCATAGAAATCGGATGTGCAGATCGTGCTAAGAAGCAGAAAGCCTAACATACCTGGTGACTGGCTTTGGGGTGTGTTATACAAATTGGAACGGCCATTTTCTCTTGTAAATTAGTGTTAGGTAACGATGAAATGAGTTTGCAAGTTTGCATTCTCCAAGCACTTGCTGGCTCCAAATGGGTGAAGGATTGGAGAGAGATTTGCTGTGGAGCAAAAACAAGCCCCTACCGGGATTTGTCTAAAACGCCACCTGACTCCTCTCCCATCATATAGTTCATCACAGTAGATTATAGTTCCCTGGAGACTTGTCATTATGGTCCACTAGATCAGGAATTTCAGGACACCACGAATATATATCTGGGACACCCCAGGGCTTTACAATAATATTTGGCATTTTGTGGGCATTCAGAAAATTGTGTCAAAAGGAACCAAACAAGTGTGAAAACTAGCCACAGACAGCCTTGCAAGCAACTACTTGGGAAGTGACCCTGTTCATCAGAAGCACGGTAGAGTAGACTGGAAGACTTTTGAACCTATTTGCCCTGTATTGTGCAGGAGGACTTTTTAGAACCACACGACTTATGGGAAATGGCTCTAACTGAGGTGGCTGGCTCCGCAGGTCAGGATGACAACCTTTGACTGACAAGGCTGAAATGAGCCCAGTCACGCTTTTAGGTCGCTGTATTCTGTAGACCAATTCTAGGCCCACGCTGGGAGGCTGCATTTCAGTCTGATTTGGGGAAAATCTTTGCTTTGTTGGAAAAATGAAAGCCACCGCTTGATTTCCCATTAGGCGTAAGGTGAACTGTGTGATGCCACACAGAACAGGTCACCTGCTAGGAGGGGGCACTCTGATATCCTGATAGCCTCGCTCTGCTCTACCTGTGCAGTTGTTGGCTTCTCTTCGCTTCCCACTTTGCTCTTTACCTTCTGCAGTCCTGGAAGAGTGTGGAGGACAAGAATTAATTTATGATGCTGTGAAATGCACTGGTCTTATCAGAGAAAACAGGTTAATACCCTCCTGCCTCACCTCCCTTACCTTTGGTCCTGGAGCCTGTGTTTACAGTGCAGGTTTGAACTTGAGGGAGGGGGCTTGGTGAGGAAGAAGGCAATTAAAGGCTCCCGGTTGCCTGCTGACCTGTTTGAAGCAGGTAAGACTTGCCCAGGTGGGGACAGGGAGGCCCTTCACCCAGAGCCCTATCTCTGCAGGCAGATAAAGTCACAGTTAATAAAGATAAAGGCCCCAGAAAAATGCCATGAGCTAGGACTGTATTGGCCGCCCAGCTGATCAAAGCCAGTTGTGACCAGTTCTCTCTGTGGGGAACACTGGGGGCCAGGGAAGGTTTAAGGTATGGGGCTGGTGAGGAAAACTCATCCTGGGTAGAAATGGCTTTGAACCCTGCCTCCATCACTCAACGGCCATGGGCTCTTGGGCAAATGTTTGGACTTCTTTAGGCCTCAAGCTGCTGTGCTTCCATTTCTTACACCATTTCTTCATTCTTGGGAGAATGAAGTCTCTATAATAACAATGTATGAAAAGCCACTGACGGCATGCCCAGCACAGAGTCAGCATTCAACTAAGGTGAATTCCACTTCTCTTGCTCCTTTCCTTGGACTGTGATTTTGAAGGTTAATAGATTGGGTGTGCTTATATTCATTCATTTGTTCGTTCATTTCTCAGACACACTGAGCACGTACTAAGTGCCAAACTCCAGGCTTGCCAGAAAGGATATGGCAGAAAACTGCTAGATGCACAAACTGCCCTTATAAAGCTGTGTCTCAAGGGGGAGAAACACGTTAACAAGACCGACAGCTGTCACGTACTGGATACTTAAGCCATACAGTGCTCTCCTTGCATTTGCTCATTGAATCCTCGTAACGGCTCTCGCAGGCAGAGGCTGTGATTATTCCATTTTATTGATGGGGAAACTGAGTCACAGGGTCATCAAGGAACTTATCCCAAACGTCACAGCTAATCTCAGAGTGGAAATTGATACCCTGGCTCTGGTATGGTGAATCACGGAGGTGTACAAGAGGGTAATTATTACCCGTCTCCCACTGGAGATTGACCCAGTTGGTGGACGTTGGTGGATTCGGTTGGTTTGGACGCCTACACCCTTGACAATCCAAAGTGTGTGGTCCCCGGACCCGCAGTGTTGACACTGCCTGGGAGCTGGTGAGGCACACAGACTCTCAGGCCCCGCCCAGGCCTGCTGACTCAGTCCTTTTGACAGGGTTCCAGGAGATCCGTGTGCCCATTGGAATTTGAGAAATGTTTGTCTGTGTATGCAAATTACCCTTCCAAGGGCATCGTGAAAATCACAACTAGAGAGAGCCCATGCAAATCTAACCCACTGAGTGTCATCATCGAACCTTGAAGTCATTGCGTGGGGAGGAACCTGTGAGACACCTAGAGGAAAGTAGCCTGAGCACCTCGAATTGGTTTCGCCCCTCATTCCTTTGACACCCTCAGGATTCTGCCACCACCTGCAGTGTCTTCCCCGAAGTGATCCGTGGGGCTTAAGCTGTCCTTGGCATGGCATAGACTCTCCTGAGGTGCTTCTCCAGCAGGGTTATCCAAGGCCCAGCTCACAGAGGTGTTTATTTCACTGCTCTGGGGCGGGGCCTAGGACTCTACATAGTCAATAACCACGCCTTGGAGTCTGATGCCCAGAGTCCTCAGATCACACGTTTGAGAAACACTGATCCCGAGCCCTGTTTCTTTCTGTAGCATGCCTGACCAGAGATGCTGACCTACAGAATGCGCTCTGGTGTGGGTGTGGGTAAGGTCAGTGTCAACTCTGCTTCATTTCTCTTACCCTCTAGAAAGCACCCTGAAAGGCAATTGAGAATGATGTTATTATACGATAACTATAGATCTTTTTAGAACATTCTAGAAAGGATCACTCAGCTCTGTAGACAACCCTCCAGTGGCTTCCCATTCACTTAAACCAAAATTTCACTCCATATTTGTGGCCTGTAAGACCTTATGTGATCTGTCCTTACCTTCCTCTTTGGCCTCATTCTCGATCAGCCTCTCTGAGCATGCTCGGTTTTAGCCTTACCGGCCACCCTGATGCTCATCAGATCTACCAAGACTGTTCCTACCTTAGGGCTGTCCCTGCAGTTTCCCCCAGGGCTTCACAGGCTCATCTCAAGTTCAAATGTCACCTCCTCAGAAACCTGTACTGACCTACTTTTCACGGTCTTCATGGCCCTCATCGCTGTCCACAGTGATGTGAGTCTTTTAGTTGTTCACTTAGTCACCGTGCGTCGCTCCGCTAGGCTGTCATTTCCATGCCAGGGTCATTCCCATCTGTGTCCCCAAGACTGGGAAGAGAGCCCAGCACACAGGAGCTGTTCAATCACCATTTGTTGGATGAATAAATAAATGCATGAATCTATTCTAAATTTTAAAGTAAACGATTCCCAAACTTTAGCAATGGGTTATGAGAAAGCAATCATGTATGACACCCCACAGCGGGCCGCTGCTCTTCAGTATGTTTCTGTGATTCAAGAGCCATGATTGGAGAACAGCCCACGCTCACCCACTGTGTTAGTTTCTGATTGCTGCCGTAACAAATGACCACAAAGGCAATGACTGGAAACAGTGCGCATTTCCTATCTCATAGTTCTGGTGGTAAGGCATTCTCAAATTGGGGTGTCCTCAGAGCTGCGCTCCTTCTGCGGGCCGCAGGGAAGACCTTTTTCCTCTCCCTGTTTGGCTTCTAGAGGCTGCCCACGTTCCTGGGCTCATGGGCTCCTCCCCTCGTTGAAAGCCTGCAGTTGCATCACCTTGTCCTCTGCGTGTCATCCCGTCTCCTTCTCTGACACGGACCCTCGTGCTCCCCTCTTATAAAAAATCTTGTGATTCCATTGGTCCAACGTGGATCACCCAACATAACCTCCCCATGTAAAGATCCTTAAATTAATTGCATCTACAAAGTCCCTCTGCCATGTAAGGTAACATATTCATAAGTCCCAGGGATTGTGGGAATTAGGATGAGGACATCTTCCATGGGACCATTATTCTGCCTAACACACCGCCTTTAGAGACCAGAGAAAAACAAAGATGCTGTGAGGTGTGCTTCTTGGAGCTGGTGTCTGCTTGCCTAGGTCCACAATGGTTCATCCACCCCCAGGCCTCCTTTTTTGGCCATTTCTCTCCAGGTCTTCACTTCACTTCCTCTAAGATTCCTTCTTCCCTTCTGGGCCACCTTTCTTGGTACTTTAGATTCTTAGGCAGTTCATGGTGGACATATATTTGTTTTTATTTTCATTTTTTCCCCCCTTAGGACCGGGATACCCAACCTTTAGGATGTTGGTATTCATCATTGTCCATTTTTGATTTGCCACCTTGACACCAGTAGACTCCACAAGTGCCATGGGATGCATAATATTTATTTCTGAAAGACCCCAAGTGATTCTTTTTTTCTCGGGGAAGTTTTGTTTGTGTAGCTTTTGTACCGTTCATGGAGACATTTGAATATCTCAGGAGGGTCGCCAAGCCAGACCCAGGTCTTGGAATATCAAAGAATTAACACGAAATCAATTCGTCGCATTCATTACCTGGATAAAGTGTTCCTTTTGTCCCCAGCTCACAAGGTGGATCCCAGGAGGGAACAGGAAGTGGCTTGAGAAAATAACCCCAGCTCAGTAGTGCTGTGAATGGCACCTCCCAATGCCGGGAAGTGGCAAGTTTTCTTATGAGAAACGCGTCTTGGGGGAACACCATTTTCTCTAGAGTCCAGTGGGGTAAAACTACAGATCTGACTGGATTCAACGAAGAGCTTTGAAATAAGTACTGGCACTAAAACCTTGCTCTCAAGGCCACACAGTTCTAAAGTTCCGGAACCTTCTCTATCTCAGGCAGTGTTGTCAGGTGGAAGCTTTTGAAAGGCCAGGTGGGATTTGCGGAGAAGGGGTTAATCCTAATTGCTGTCAGGTCATCTCTGCTCAGATCGCTTCATAATTCGTGACATACCTGGCTCCCGAGGACAGTCAGAGAGGGTGTGGCGCCTGTCTCCGGGCTGCCCGTCTCCTGTTCATGGTGCTATTATGCTCTGATTAGTATTAATAATTGATTTATACAGCACCTTTTACAAGCCTGCAAGTGTTCTCTACAATCGGCCCTTGTGTGGACACAC